>NC_064614.1:671507415-671810446 GCF_023898315.1 Schistocerca nitens | reverse complement strand
AGCATTGTCTTGATAATTCACGTCTAAACATGTCAACTCAATCACTATTAATTTCCATCTTTAGACTGAAAGATTTTCATAGCCTGTTGCATAAAGTAACTGATAGAAGTATTGTGTTATCAGTAACAATAATAACAATGAAGCAATAATTAGTCAATAACATTAAGTCAAACGAGAAATATAATTAAAATGTAAGTGAATGGCTGGAGCCAACCTCTATGACGGATGAGTTTACGCTACGCCTTAACAATATCAATTTTAAAGAACACTGCATGGTTATATTACCAAAGGCGCTACATGCAGGTGAATCACAATGAACAAACGAGGAAGGTACGTCAACGGGAAACTGATGATCAAAGAGATAAATATATTGACGAATAATCTTGGGCTCTGACCAATAGCTGATGACTGATTTGTGGGGCGCTGAACTGCGCGGTCATCAGCGCCCCTACGAGGTCCCAATTTTTTCACAGTCCAATTTTTTTCACAGTCCAATCTAGCCACTGCCGCGAGTGGTGGTGATGATATGACGAGGTCAACACAAATACCCGTCCTCGGGCAGAGAAAATCCCCGAACCCGGGACTTCGTGATCCAGAGGTGGCACCGCCAGGCACTAGACCACGAGCTGCGGACAACCAATAGTGGGGTGAATGTACACAGTAGAACAGTCTTTAACTATATACGAACGAAAGGGGCTGCCTTACTTTGATACGAGGTCCAAATGAATCCTCAAAACAAGTCCGCGGAATTACGATAATGGAGATGATGAAAGAAAAGTACGGCTTCGATGGCAAGCATGTATTTCAATACACCCACTAACGAAAATAATTTTTCTTTACTTTGATTATTCATCGAAATGATACAGGGAAACGCCGCCGCCTCGTAGATCGCTAGTATGAACTCTGGTGCGCTTGGGTCTTGTGTACCCTCAAATTCGACTCAGTACCCCCTCAAAGTTATTCTACCCAGCCCTGTAATGCTCAGCCTCCTTCTGCAGTACCCCATTTCAAAAACTTGTGAACTGTAGCGTCTACGTTCCACTCCCATAAAGGCTACATGACAGAAAGGACTTCGTAACAAATTCGTATTAGATGTTAACCAACTCCCCTTTTTCACCAATGATTTTTCTTGCTACTGCCGGTCTGCATTTGATACCCACTGTATTTCGGCTATCCTAAGTCGTTCTGCTGCACAAATAGCCTTACTCATCTACTACTGTCAACATCTCATTTCCTAATGTGGGTCTCTGAACAATACCTTATTGCAGTCAATTACCTTGCATTACCCGTGCTTTACTTTTGTTGACGTTCATGAACTGAATGTAAAATGATAATAACGACAATATTGGCAGCAATAAAAGGCTATTTCTCAATAATTATCACAATTTGTTTTAAGGACTTCAGAAATCAATCACGTGAGCGCTGTTATGCAGATAAATGATTGGGACTAGTGACACGTTTCAGTTATAAGAACGTTAAATTTAGAAGAGTTCATTTTTCTTCGCGTCGTCTGTGGGCAGCTGGTGACCTATAGAGGCAACAGCTTGACTCTACGGTGGGAAGAGGTCGCTACAGAGGAACCGCAACGTAATTTCCGGTCCGAGTAGTGCAGCGCAGCGAGGACAAAGCACCGGAGCGCTCCCCAAACGGAGCCCCAGGGCTTCACCTGAGACTATCTGGCGCGTACCTCAGATAACGAGCTATCTGCAGCGACGACATCTCGGCGCCTGGATGCGACCATCTCACAGAGAGCGCGTTACTGGTCGTCGCCGGTCACTGGCCGCGCAGGGTCACACGTCACTCTGCTGGAACAGTTCCCCCTTGTAAGCTGACTATACAGCGCCGAGCAACGAACTTACACAGCTTCTAAATCGAAAGCTTTCTAAATTCTTTCTCTGCAGCCTGCTCCCAAAATATCTAGTACCGGGGGCCACTCGACTTATTCCATTGTCTCACGGTTGCTTACGTTAGGGCCTATGATAAAGCAAATTATCTGCTTACCAAAGGACTCCCTCAAGTATCCGTTCTTACACTTCAAGTTTCCAATCTAAATACCGCAAGCGTAGAAAAAACAACGGTCTATAGAATTCGACTATGAAGATGACTGGATGACAATTTTCCTCCATAAGGGCATGGAAATATCGGACGAAGGATTTAAGCATTGTTGCATAATACTATCGCGAATGGTGGCTTCAAGTTAGCCTAGTCAAACCCGACGTCGATTTTTCCACTTGAGTAACAGATGAGGAGATCGTTTTGACGCAGCACGCCACGAATTCCTCTCTTATGACTGTCTAAATCCCAGAGAAGAACGAAACGTCCTCAATTATTTGTTAAATACAGTTCTTCTTCCGTTTTTATCCCTTACATCTCCCCTAAGTTCCATGGAAGATGTTCCTTCAAGTCGTAACACAAGTCACGTCAAAGTTTGTCATTCGCCCTGCTATGCTGCCGCAGGACTGTATCACCAGTGTTCGACTACAGGTTATAGACTAGGTAATATTTCCTCTGCATATCTTTGCTACCATGGTCTATGTAACTAGTTCACCTTACTTCAAAGGTAAGTGACTGCATCCTGTGATTACCTCAAACTTCCTCAGTCACTACTGCCTCCTTTATTTTCTCTTTATCATTAATTTCCCTCGTATACAAGGATCCGGTCAATGAATTTTTGTTAACATTTGATGCTACTAGATACAGTAATTTATGTTTATTGCTGTAGGATATAACACTGCATTATCTGCTTATGTAGCTTCGCAGCACGACTACCCAGTATTTAAACAATGCAGAGGAAACAAAACGGGTCCGGCAGAGCTCTGCTGAGAACAAGCCGCGTGGCATAATCGCTATCTTTATGGCATACCCGATATATCAGCCATGCGCCTTAGCGGTAGATAATAATTTACCACCATCCACAGGAATGACTAATCGTATTACGCTCTTTATTAACATTATTTTGCAGTGTCTTCTTCCTTTCTTATAGTTTATATTAACATAATTGTTCGATCTTAAATTTTGTGAAACCTCGTTGCATCATTACAGTAAATCCCTCAAATGGACATTCTGCTGACCTACCTCCACACAACATTACAACTACCTGAATAGTTTTCAAATTCTCCTATATAGTCCAACAATACCTTTCACGCACTCGGGGGCCACCTATCGTGAGAGCTACGTTTTGCTTAGCAAACGACTGTGACTAAAATTAGTCTGATACATAATTGAATGTTTGTCCCTATTTCGGCGAGATGAGATCACAAAACTGTCACTATTTTTTAATAGATTACCTTATCATATCTCTCTCTCTCTCTCCCCCCCTTGACACACACACACACACACACACACACACACACACACACACACACACACACAAAATGGTGGCACGACACATTTTCTTCACAGGCCCATGATTTTTCCATCGATGTGTCTGTTCAAAGCGGGCTGAATTATAACACAAACTTAAAAAAAACTTACAAATTACACGGCTGTTAAACGAAATCATTTGTCAATTATGACGATCTGAAAAACAAACTCTTAATACCATCAAGAGCAAAATATTAGGAACAAAAACGCAGTTCGTTTTTTTTTTTTTTTCAATGATTAAATACGAAATTTTTGTACTCAATAGTGATAGGATAACCCATAAACGTGAAATCTCAAGCTTGTGAACGTGAGTTAATTGTGTCCTGTAATTACTGCAGAACATAAATCCTTCACAATCACTACTGTACTGCTGCTCAACATAAAACGAAACTTCAGTGCATGTTAAGAATCGATTTTAGAGTACTACGCCGTTTGAAAAGTTCGATGACGTGTTCCACCATGGGTATTATTTCGCGAAGTTTGAAGCACGTCAGAGACAGTCAACACTACCATTAAACGTTGTACGATTTTCGATGTTGTTTTTGTCGTCGTTGTCGTCTTCAGTCCTGAGACTGGTTTGATGCAGCTCGCCATGCTACGCTATCCTGTGCAAGCTTCTTCATCTCCCAGTACTTACTGCAACCCACATCCTTCTGAATCTGCTTAGTGTATTCATCTCTTGGTCTACCTCTACGATTTTTACCCTCCACGCTGCCCTTCAGTACTAAATTGGTGATCCCTTGATGCCTCAGAACATGTCCTACCAACCGATCCCTTCTTCCTGCGAAGTTGTGCCACAAACTCCTCCTCAATTCTATTCAATACCTCCTCATTAGGTATGTGATCTACCCATCTAATCTTCAGCATTCTTCTGTAGCACCACATTTCGAAAGCTTCTATTCTCTTCTTGTCCAAACTGTTTATCGTCCATGTTTCACTTCCATACATGGCTACACTCCATACAAATACTTTCAGAAATGACTTCCTGACACTTAAATCAATACTCGATGATAAATTTTTCCTTCTTCAGAAACGCTTCCCTTGCCATTGCCATCTATATTTTGTATCCTCCCTACTTCGACCATCATTATTTTGCTCCCCAAATAGCAAAACTCCTTTACTACTTTAAGTGTCTCATTTCCTAATCTAATACCCTCAGCATCACCCGATTTAATTTGACTACATTCCATTATCCTGGTTTTGCTTTTGTTGATGTTCATCTTATATCCTCCTTTCAAGACACTGTCCATTCCGTTCAATTGCTCTTCCAAGTCCTTTGCTGTCTCTGACAGAATTACAATGTCATCGGCGTTTTCGATGTAAGCAGCACGAAACTCTGTTCTTATTTCAGAAACTTGTTTATGATGTTTGAACTATCGTAGGGCTTTAACAAAGTAAATTATTTAATTAAAAACTTTTTAATAGGACGCGTTATTTAAACGTACAAAAAGGTATAAAGTAGTTTCTCCCAGCCCCAAACAGCTTCCTAACCGCACACAGATAGCCCTGGAAAATTGGGCTCGTGAATTTTTAATAGATGTGACAATACTTTTAAAAATTAAGACGAAAAATTCACCTGAATTACTAACAATTTTACTGCAGTACAAATGACATGAGGTGCTGCGTGATTTTCCTAAACGAGTTACGCTTATACCCGGCCACTACCGTCTATCGCCCGCCCGCCGTTTTTCGTTTTAAATTTTACAGGCATTGTCATAGCTATTAAAAATTCAGGTGCACAAATTTTCAGGACTGTCTGTATTTGGGTAAGAATCTACAAGGCGGACAAATTACTTTATACTTTTTAGCCTGTTTTAAGAATGTACTGTAGTAAAGTTTTTTAATCACTTAATTTTCTGGTTTTTAGTTTTATGTGCGCGAAATTTTTCAATGGATTTCAAAATTTTGTTGAGGTTACAGCAGCGACGTGGTAAATTTGTGGTATGTTTCAGTTTCCCTTGACCTGGCCTTACCAGGTATCATCCTTGCCGCGTAACATTCGCGACTGGAACAGGAAAATGGAGAAATACTGGTACACGAAATATCCCACACCACGCACCAAACAAGAACGCGAGTTAATATTGCATTGTCATCATGTTCTGGGCTATGGTAGTTTCACGTCTGTAGATAATCGGGGAAGTTAGTTTGAAATTAACTGCAAAATTTGTACCGAAAGGACAAGAAAGCGACCTAATAAAAACGCGTTAAAATGGTACTTTCCCTTCTCGTATGGCAAAAACCACCAACCTAAGAAACATTGTGATCTACAAAAACAAACGAACAGCTACCTGATGAACTTGTCTGTTCGAAACCGATAACGGGGTTTCAAATGTCGACTGTTCCCATAACTAACTACGCCTGGCAAATTATTAAATCCAGCAATTAAGTGTAGAGCATAAAAGCTGCAGGGTGATCTACCGCTTATGTTACTCGTTGGAAAACGTGTGCTGCTTACTACGTCGTAAGAGTTTATTCACCTCACGTAAACAAACTTTTAATACTGGGCTTTATAGGTAAATGCAAAGATTTTCGATTACAGCCAACGTTAAAATTAATATCGTCACAAAAGCTACGGTAAACCCTGACCGCGTTTACATTATCATTTCCATCACTGGGGCGCCAGGGTGAGTAAAAATCACGCCACACTTCCAGTATCGCTACGCTAAAGTTTATTACATGTCGTGTTCTAATCTTGGACTGAAATTTTCTGACCATAATCTAGCCTCCAACCTACCCCCGAATAAAAGAAACGTAGTTAATCATGTCAAACCGGACATGCAACGCCGCAAAAGCGATACACCACTTTCTCGGCCGAAAGGGTTTTTACCTATCACGCGGAATACAGAGCTGAAAATACGAGGAAACTGCTAGACCGCACACAATATTTTATTAGTGGGTCACCGGCTTCAGATACGGTCCGCTGCCTCGAAAATAACCGGACAGGAGACATCGGCACAGAACCGGGGAGAATGGCTCCTTGCGTCATGTGTCAGCGAACACGGCCACATTTAGCGATGACGGCAGCTCCAAAGGCGGAAGACGTCTTCCGCAAACAGAAAAGAATGCCGTGGGACCGACCACACAACGGATGTTCCATCCAGATTGCGTGTTCCCCTTCGTATCAGCTAACGGCTGTCCGCGAGCACAAAACGTTTGCTTCTCGGATGTCTGATACACGGAAGTGACAAACGCGCGACGAATTTCAACTGAGCACTAGTAAAATACATCACACATCTGAATCTAGCTTCTTCCATAGCATTTGATAAATTATTGTTGGTGACCGGTGAGGTACTGCTTATTGCTCAAGATATTCTCGTTGAAGGTAATTCAGCTGACTACCAGAAATTTATAACAACATTAATCAGATACCGACACGAGGAAGGAGCTTGTATACTACGTTTATAACTTGACGTCGACGTTAATTTCTTCGCACTCCTATATTTCTTGAAAAAATAGGATTGAATCTTGAGACAAGATCGAGTGAAAGAACAAATCGTCCTACAATTCGACAGTTTTGGCAATTGCTGATGTTACGAGAATGTTACTTCTCCGTCGAGTGACTTCAGTATTTCAATGAAAACATTCTGAAATTCATCCGTTGAAGAGGTACAATGTGAACCTGGAGTCGTTTCTCCTTTTTCGAAGCAGTCATCAACCATGACAAATGGAAAAGCCTTGTGCTGATCATCTCTTAAATTGCGATCTCTACTGGACGTCCCAGAAGTTCATTAGTCTATCTCGAATGGCCGCACAAAATTCCTCCCAACTTTTCACTTTTCTCCAATTTCTGCTAACATTTATCCATTGAAGCAGTGCTGCTTTACAAGCAGTATCTCCTTTTGAAGAAGAATAGGGTACTACTCGTTGACTGTCTTTTTATGAAGTTTCAACAAACTTAAACAACCAGATATCTAAGATTGTATGAAAATGTATCTTGTAATTAAAAAATTGGCCAGGTGCGAGTATGGTTCGCGCAGTGAGGTTCCGCACCAATTATGTTTACAGACAGTTTATCTATTCCGGGAATCGATGATACTGACGATTTTTGCCTGTTATAGACACTGATAATGGCAATATATCGGTTGCGGCGATTCCACGACTTTCGAGAATGTTTTAATTTGACGTATGAAGAGGGATAACAAATCACAAAAAAGATTTCTTTGTGATGTAATTACGACTTAACAATTTCGAATTTTTTCTCTTTACTTGCTTCTTGCCAAAGTTCATAATTCTAGATCACCCTGAAGTACATTAGAAAGTGTGTTTTGGAATATCAGAATATGTGACATGAATGGCCGTATCTTTTGATTGAACTGACTTAAAAGTTCAAAATTTTGACACCACTTAAGGACCATAGACCTTGATACGCGACGTAAATTTGAATGCGATACGTCTACTCTTTCCTGAGAAAAACGATTCTTAACAGTCGGACAGACAGACAATTGGACAACAAAGCCATCTTATAAGGGTCCCATTTTTACACCTTGAAATACGGAATCCTGAAAAACAAACAAAAACACAATCTATTGCCACAGTTATTTACTTATCGAAGTCCCCGCGTACTAAGATCTGTACGTATACTCCGAAAAATCACTGTTTGTGCGTGTTTACTGAATGAAAAAAAGACACCTCAGTTCGCCATAACAGGACTAGTAAGAGAAGTCTGCTGACTACAGTAATTACGGTTTTTCTACCAGAAAAATCAATAGTTTATCCACGCCGTTGTATGGTTCAGCAATCCGTCTTTGTTTCAGTTCGCACAAGCACTGCTGTTCAGAAGTTTACTCCATGACTTTCGTACTTAACGGAAATTTGTATATTAATCTGTAGTTAATACACGTATGAAAGTATGGTAATTAGTAGTATACTATTGAAAATAAAAATAAATGTTAAAAATTCACGTCGAATGTCTGACACACATCGCGTCAAATCGTCTGTAGGTGGATGAATATCGCCAAAAATATGCTGAGGCTTACGCTCTAGATTTTTGTCGTTTGATCTGAACTGGCCTCTAGGTTTTGTGGCACTAATGAATATTTATGCCAATTAAATAGGCCATGGAAACTGTAAGTTGACAGTAAATACCAGATGCTTCATGCCTAGGTATAAAAATACAGCAGTTCTAGACCACCACGCTGCCACGCATGTAGTTGACATGCACACTTACAACACTAAACGTCGTCGTTTAATAGCCAGTGGAAACTGCTGTACTTGTCATTCGAGTCTTATATAAACATAGCAGCCGGCCGCGGTGGCCGAGCGGTTCTAGGCGCTTCACTCCGGAACCACGCGACTGCTACGGTCGCAGGTTAGAATCCTGCCTCGGGCATGGATGATGTGTGTGATGTCCTTAGGTTAGTTAGGTTTAAGTAGTTCTAAGTTCTAGGGGACTGATGACAACAGATGTTAAGTCCCATAGGGCTCAGAGCCATTTTATAAACATAGCATCCAGTAAATTTCTATGCTAGCAGTCTCATGATAACCGACTCTCTGTACTTTCGTGCTTAAGCTAGCAACAACCAATAATATAACAGCAATAAAGTAGAATATTTGGGACACCAAGTCGATACACGCGATTAGATGAGTACACGACAGCCAACAGAAATATGTAGTTTTACTTAAACAATAGACAAAGGAAGCAATGGGTCAGTAACGAACAGTTTAAGTCAATATGGTAAGCTAGGTAAAGCAGTGTTTTTATTTTGCTATTATCCGGAACCTACAAGGGGTATGCTCCGTTATTATCGGATTTAATTTTAAGAGTCGCCATCTCTTTACCCTCCACCCCCACGGGTCGGAACTGGTGTACCTCAATTAAGTGTGGAATTGTGAGAACGTTACTATTTGCGAATCGTGTAATTGAGGCGGGAGGCCAGGTATTGACCTATTCGGATATGGGAGGCCGCCTAAAACCATATCCAGCACACTCGACCTCGCCGTCAGTCCGCCGGGCGCATTCGATCTGGGATCGGCACTCTAGCCTGAATCCTAGAAGCGCCATCGTAAGATGCGCGACTTGCCGGACGTGTTGGAAATAGAGTTATGCTGTTTTTACAAACCGTATATACCGAGAATTTGACGTTATGTTGTTCGGCGGTTCCTATGCATCAGTGTTACATCCGCAGTCCAAATGACTTCGAAACGAAGACTTGTTTCATGCAGGTCACGACGTCAGGCTATTCTGTGCAAGCCTTCTATCTCCGAATAAGTACTGCACGCACATCCATTGGAACGTCTCTACTGTATTCATGCCCATACTGCCTGCTACAATTTTTATCCGGTCCACACTTCCCTCCATTACATAGTAAACGATTCCTCTATGTTCCAGGATGTGTGCCACCCACCAATTCCTTTTTTTTACGACAAGCTGTGCCATTAATTTCGTATTTCCTCTATTCGATTCAGTATCCTCTGATTAGTTATTCCAGCCACCCATCGAATCTTCAGCATTCTTTTGTGGCAACATATTTCACAAGCTTTTATCCTATTCTTGTTTGAATGTTTATTGTCCACGTCTCACTTTCATAAAAGGCTACATTCAATACAAATGCCTTCAGAAACACTTAAATTTATATTTCCTCGCTTTCACGAAGGATTTCCTTGTTATTGCCAGCCTGTACTTAACATACTTTCCATTTCAGCACTGATCAGTTATTTTGCTCCCAAATATAAAAACTCGTCTATTTTTAGCGTCCTTCCATCAACTGATTTAATTAGATTACATTCCATTTACCCTCGTTTTACTTTTGCTGTTATTCCATGAAACAACCTCTTTTCAACTGTTCTTGCAAGTCCTTTGCCCTCTCTAACGGAATTACGGTATCTTCCACAACTCGCAAAGTTTTCTTGTCTTCTCCCTTTCCAAATTTATCCTTGACGTCCTTTACCTGATGCTTATTATATGATCAGTGGTAAGACTGTGTGCGGCCTGGAGCAGGATTTTACTGGACTAGGCGTCATTTGCGTCCCGCGAGGGGTATACAGGGAGGTAACGACAAACCCGGAAGAATACACAGCGGAATGTTTACTTCAGCGTGAAAGTTTAGGACGATCTGTAAGTAGTTTGCCGTGCAGTTGACTATAACGGAATTCAACAGCGTTCATGAGGTACGAGGATGAAGTGCACCAGAAGGGCAGGATCGGGCAGCCGCCTGCCTCTGCTTGTAATGGCGCCCACGATCGCGTCCCACGCCACAACTACGCCTCCACGCTGCAGCCAGCGGTTCCAACAATGAGGGCAGGCTGGCACGATCTCTGCCGGCACTGGAAGACCGTCCTTTCCACATGACAAACACTACTCACAGTATACTTATATGGATATCGTGTCAGTTTTTTCGGACATGTCCGAAAGAACAGACACTATATCCATATAAGTATATCGTTCTGGCGATAACGCCCATAAACCTTCCTCTTCTGTGCTTATGCACACATATTACCCGAACTCTTACGGGACTTGGTAAGAATGTCTTCCACGAGTAATGAGTGTGTTGGGTAGGGGCACTACGAATGTAGTGTGTTGACATATATATAGTGGAGAATGTGGGTCTCCCGGGACGCGTGCGCGAGATTGTCTCTGCAGTCGCACTATCCTCCGTGCCCTCGGTGGCTCAGATGGATAGAGCGTCTGCCATGTAAGCAGGAGATCCCGGTTAGAGTCCCGGTCGGAGCACACATTTTCACCTGTCATCGTTGATATATGTCAACGCCCGTCAGCAGCTCAAGGTATTAATAAATAATTCTAACTACTCACAGTAGCTCTGAAAAGCAATTTCGGAAGCTCTACACAATTTACATCTGCAGCTGACATTAACGTTGTCTTGACTCGAAACGTTGCCAGATCACAAATTTAGTAAAGTGTGACAAGAAATGGAAGTCGGATCGGGCCAGTTACGTCATCAGAAAGGGCTGTAGGCATGTTCGTTATTCTGATGTAATACGATACTTTACATCTGAAATATGACGCCCCACACAGCTAACATATACCTGTCCATGACAATCGGTACGAACGTTAGATGCTGTTCAAATCTTTATTGTTGCTACCAGTTCCGACTGGTACTAATATTAGCACCACCGCCCGGCGTAAGAAGTTTTTCAGGCACATTATCTGTATGGATACATTTCCTCTCACTCCGCATAACGTAAGGAACATTAACTAAACAATATAACTTAAACAGTGTTCATAAGATCCAATGTGTCAGTAGTGTACGACCTCTGTAGACTTCTGAACTGTGGTTGAGATAGCTAACAGTGCTGATGTTCCCACAGGTGCTCTGGCGGAAATTAGTGCTCAGACCCGCGATTCAAGTTTAAGCGTCCATTTCGCGCCGGTTAGGAAAGGAAAGAATTGTTCTGTTTCTGACGGTTAGTAGCTGCGCAGAGCATTAAAAATGAAATGGAGCAGAAGTGCTGGTCCAATGAAAAATGGAAATTTATTCACTACGCAAAGTCTAACATTTTCAACACCATTTCGTCCATGCAGGACTGTTTACTAGAAATACGCGACTGTTTACAACATAAATTAAACAGTTACCTAAGGACATCACACACATCCATGCCCGAGGCAGGATTCGAACCTGAGACCGTAGCAGTCACGCGGTTCCAGACTGAAGTGCCTAGAACCGCACGGCCATCGCGGCCGGCTCCAGTATAATGATCGACACAACTATCTTCGTAGCAAACAAAATCGCAAAGCAGATGACTGGCTGCAGCAAGCAGAAACACCTGAGAATGAATGTGAAAAATTAATTTTTTAAAGAAGCCACGGCGTGGATGCTAACAAGTTTTAGCTAAAGCAATAATGAGCGCGGAAGTTTGTACAACGACGTACTACCGTGTGCTGTTATTCTTATGTAATGTAATGTACAGAAACTGCTGCACTCGCATAGTACGGAGCAAGATTCTGCGTTGCGATTTCAGTAAAACTGTGGGAACCATAGTTTAAGCTTAATCTCCCCGTACCACGGTTCATCGATACGTACGAAGGAACCATGGGCAGAAAAGTAGGAAGATTGGGTTTAACGCCCCGTCGACATCCGAGGCCATTAAAGACGGAGCAAAAGCTCCGGTAGTATCAAGGAGTGAGAAGAAAATCAGCCGTACCCTTTCAACGGAACCATCCCGGCATTTGCCTGGACTGATTTAGGTAAATCATGGGCAATCTAATTCAAAATGGCCAGACGAGGGTTTGAACGGTCGTCCTCCCGAATACGAGGACAGTGTGCTAACCACTTCGCCACCTCGCTCGCTTGGACCACATGCATGACGAAGTATCTTTGTTTCCCAAGAATAACTAATTCCTTTTCCACGAAGTAAACATCATAAATAAGACCGAAAATAGGGAAAACATCAGAAACAGCCTATCGACCCGGTGAAAAAGGAAATCAAATCACAATAATTAAATCTGTTTAAGTTTCTGAGAGAACAATCAAGAAGGAAAGCTACAAACTTACCACTGTTCAGGCTGTAACTAAAATTACAGTAATTCACCACCCTAAAACTGGGTTTGATTTCTCAAGAGCGAGGTATGGTGACCTCAACCTGGAGCTTTTTATTTCGGTTCTGGACACTTCATGCATAATCTTTGCTAAATAGCATTCATCTGATTGGAATATATTCGCCAGATTATGTATTTTATACTGTGTCTTCTTAGCAAGCCTCGAAATTATACATTAAATCAAATTGTTTGTCAAAGAATATCTACCACATTCTGAGAAACAACATACAGCACATCATTGTACATACATGAGCCCCAATTTGGAACATTTGGGAGTGGATTTCAAATTCCAGCATTTGAGTTACAACCATGAGAGAACTACGGGAGATGCTGGTCAGTGCCGGGGGCTCCCCCTGCTCGAGGTTCGAGTCCTCCCTCACGCATGGGTGTGTGTTTGCCTAAGAGTAAGTTTAAGTTAGTTTAATTAGCGCGTTAGACTAGCGAACGATGACCTCAGCAGTTTGGTCCCACAGAACCTTACTGACCCATACAGTATTTGTTCATGCATATACACAGTACAGTCTATGACTTTCTCGTTGACGGCGTGTGTGGCGTACCTAAGACGCTGAGGGATGACAAAGCCGTTAATGCAGTGAGTAAAAAAAGTCTATGCTGAAACTGCGAGAGCCGGCGTTAAGGCAAAGAGGACCAAGAAGCCGGCGCGTTTCCGAGTAGGCGAGGGCTTGCAGTGGTTGGCAGTAACGGTCTGCCGGCAGCGTCCACGCTACGCCCACACACGGGAGATGAGAGGCGCCGCTGGACGGTTGCGGTCGCGCGGTCAGCGGAACTGCGGCGGCTTCCTCTGTCACCGCCGCGTGGGCGGTGGGGGCGGACACGCCGGCAGCCTCGTGACGGACAACCGGAAGGCGCTGCTCCTAAGAATAACTATCCCCGCCGCGACGCGCCGGCCAACGGAAGCCGGCAACAGTTCCGTAACTGGGCGGGAGCAAGCGCATCCGTGAGGCCCGTCTGACACTGAGCAAAGTCTGCTATGTGGCGCGGTTCACTGTTCAGGGGCAGTTTTTCTCACGTTTCTCAGATCATTGAGATACACAAATAAAATCATTGAGATACACAAAATCTTCGGGCCAGGTTCACTCACAGTCACTCCACATTAAAAATACACTGGGGGTATAGGATTCAGCCCAAACTTCAACGGAAACCTGAATTTGTTTCCTCCTGTCTTCTTTCTTACTCCTCTTTACTCCTTCAGAGAAGCAACACCAGGACGTGTTTTGAATAAATCTGGTTTTCTTTTCCAAAACACAGACGTATTTACGAAGATTCATCTCATTCACTTTTACGTTTGAGTACCAGTTGTTTCTGTCTGAATCCACAGTTCTGTTAGTTATTTTTCATAAGCACCACTGCCTTTAGCATGAAATCAGCGATGCTGTTACAAAGACAGAGACGTCTAGTGGTACACTGAATTACTTCTATGAATGTAGTGCAATGTAGCAGTCACTTAGAGCGTTCGAAACAACATTCGGCGCGGAAATGTGCAATGTGATTGTAGGAGACTATGACAGGCGCGATTTCTCTCTTTTACTCATACAATGAACATAATGAGGTGATCACTGCCGAACGTTGTTGTAACGTAAATGTGTGATGTACCACTGCTTTTATGAATGGCTTCACAATGAAACTGCTGGGGCAGTATATAGTTTTGATAAAACTTTATTAAACTTGACACATATCTGCTTATTATTACGACTACAATTTGTTTCGAGCATTATGAGTCAAATGGTTCAAATGGCTCTGAGCACTATGGGACTTAACATCTGTGGTCATCAGTCCCCTAGAACTTAGAACTACTTAAACCTAACTAACCTAAGGACATCACACACATCCACGCCCGAGGCAGGATTCGAACCTGCGACCGCAGCAGTCGCGCGGTTCCGGACTGAGCGCCTAGAACCGCTAGACCACCGCGGCCGGCATTATGAGTCCATGGAAGTTTTGTGATGAGAGACTGCGTGTAGGAAAAATGCGAATTTGCTTTCAAATATATAACATGAAATGAAGTATGGCTCAAAACTGTGTGTCCTACTGGTTCCACAGTGAACAACCTCCTTAAAGCAACAAATTGTTTACTTTTTGCCAATTTCTTCCTAGATTCGTTGCTTACTACGATGATAAAGGATGATTTTGGAAAAATTTTAAAATTATATTCGAAAGTTAAACAACCTCCTTAAAAGAACTGAAGATCTTCTATTTACCAATTTCGTCTAATATTCACTGCTTACTGTGATAAAGTTTAGTTACGCAAAAAAAGACTTAAAAATATATTTTTTCGTGTTTTTGGGGCTCAGAGAGTTAATGCAGTTGAAACTGTGACCGACTCCTGAATCAGTGTAGCAACTGAGGGCCAGAGAGATAAACAGCGTATTAAAAAGTCCATTTTCGGTACAAAAATATACGTGTAATTTCTTCACTTCTGTTGTTGCGACACACACACACACACACACACACACACACACACACACACACACACACAACTTTGATAAAACTGTGTGGCGAACCGAGACTCGAATTCGGGACCTTTGCCATTCGCGGTCAAGCACGACTCACGCTCCGTCCTCAGAGCTTTACATCTGTCAGTGCCTCGTCTCCTACCTTCCAAACACAGAAGCTCTCCTGGTACTGGCAGATGTAAAGCTGCCGTCAGCCGTGCTTAGGTAGCTGAGATAGCAGAGCACTTGCCCGCAGAAGGCACAGGTCCCGACATCGAGTCCTCCGCTGCAGAGTTAAAATCTCATTCTGGACACACAACATTCCTCGTTTTACCAGCAATAGATCGCTCCTGAAAAAATTACATTTCTCTATCACAAAAATCTGAGGTTACTTTAACATCGCGGCAGGTATGCAAGTTTCGCATATTAACCATATGGCAAAATACTTTCACTCTTTATGTGCTATCATTTGCCGAAACCTCTTTTCAATACGTCAAACTGTTCATGAGATAAAGGTATGTCCTGGATATTTGATTGGGTCTTTACAGCTGGCACCCGGTCGAACTGAGTTCTTTACGAACATTCCATTTTCTCGAGTTGAAAGAATAATTCAAATATGTTAACTACATTTCGTATCCAAAAATGTACTCCCTAATATGCACCGAACACAGATCCAAAGCGACCCCTATTTTTCACTGCAAACTATTCGAATTCCTTGCAGTAGATTACTCAATCTGCCAACGGCCTGCCACCGTTCCCGTCTGTTCACCGAGGTTAAGCGCTGTCGGGGTTGGGCTGCCACTTGGTGAGTGACCGATTTGCCGAGCATTACTGGCAAAGGGGGCGCACTCAGCCCTTGTGACGCAAATTGAGGAGCTACTTTATGGAGAAGTAACGGGTCCGGTCGCTAAAACTGACAATGGGCGGGAGAGTGGTGTGCTGACCTCACGCCCCTCCATATCCGCATCCAGTGACGCCTATAGCCTGAGGATGACAATTGCGGTCGGTCGATACAGTTGGGTCTTCCGAGACCTGTTCGGACAGTGTTTACGAGTTTTCTTTTTAGTTTATTCAACCTCGAAAATCACAAAAACTATGACCATTAACGAAGTCAAGGGCAGTTAATCACAAAGCTGACGACTGGAGCTGTGAGATTCTCGAGAACTGAACTTTTTTTATATCGAATAGTTTCTTTAAAATCGTTTCAGAAAGGTTACTAAGCAGCCGCCGAACGCATGAAATTCCGCTTCGTCTCGCTGATTAACCGGTGTTCTCGGAGAGTTCTCGCCTGGCAGATTGTGACATCAGATGTCAAACAGACTCTTGACTGGCCACCGCAGGATTATTCGCAGTACTTTACAAGGAAAGTAGCACTCGGGGACATCACGGAAAACCTGCGAATCTTGCTGCAAAGACCTGTTGGGCAGTCGTCGCGTGAACCAGCAAGCAAGCTTATAGGTAATCTTGCGCCGTGTGAGACTGGCTTTACGTCTCGTAACAGGTAGTCTCAATGCATACACTGCACTCGGGTCACTTATTTGCAACTCAATATCCACTCCTGACCATTAAACGGCTCAGAGCTGTCGTTACGCACACCACTTGCATGTTTCTGTCCTCTCCAGCCTTTTACTACAGTATCACCTGAATAGAGGCATGCTTTCGGGGCCGTAAATGTACGTCACTTTTCCCGACAACACTGCTAGACGAGAACTTCATCCCGGACCAAAATTCGAATACGGTACCTCCATCTGTAGCGCCACAGCGGTTTTACTAGGTTCAAGAGGAAAGAGTGCTAGCAAATGTCTGTAAACAGATCTTGTGATACGAAGCGCACTCTTTCCATCATTTCGCACTGTCGCTTGGCTGGCGGAAGCCTATCATCACTGTGCGCCCACGATTTTCTATCGGAAGGAACTCTACAAATTTTAACGAGACTAATTACTCATAAAACTTTGGAGAGTACTCAAGGGAGTATTACACGACCGACACTGTACAGGTTATGTATCAATTATATATTTCTCGACGTCAACGAGTCTGTATAACTATTCACGGGCGAAGATGATGTAAACAGAAGAAGAAACAACGCTGGGAAATCGCAGCGAAATTCAGGACGGCAGCGACTGGCAATTGACAACATAAATGTAATGTATTCTGCATAAATAAGCGAAAACATCGTTTATTGCTGTGATTACTGCGTTGGCGGAAAAATGAGTGGAAACAGTAAAATATCTAGAAGCAACAACTGACAGCAACACGAAGTCGAATGCCCCATTTAATTAGTTGTCGGAAAGGCAGATGCCAGGCTGACGAACAATGGAAGAGCGTTAAGGAAATGCACTACAGTTGCGATTCCAAGTACAGGAAAACGAATTGACGATGCCCCTGACTGACAGCGATGTATCGTATCCCAACGTATGTATCGGCAAATAACGGCCGACGCTACAGCGCTGCATCGCAACTACTCGTAATCTGCACCGAAAATTTAGCGCTGGAGAAACACTTAAGAGTTTAAAACATCACGCTCCGTCTTTCAATGATTGGCGTCTGAAAACACCTGATACGTTCATCTGACAAAATATTAGTCAGACTCCAACAATACCACACCTATCGCTCTGGAGCGTAGTAGATGGCATAGAGTTAGAATCAGGCGGCATGTGACCCTCCCCCACCGGGCGTAGGCGATGGTACTTTAGTGTATGTACGGGGATGGAGAAAAATATGGGAACACCAAAAACACATTACGATGCCTAACAACGTGCAGGCCAACAGATGGCGTTCAAAAGAGCTTCCAGTGCTCTCGGGATGGAGATTATGATTTCACCGGAATCTTATACAATTCTTTCGGCAAAATAGTAGCAAGTTTAGGTAATGACGTGGAGGTGGGTAACGATCACGCATCTTTCTTTACAAAGCAGACCACCAAAGCTCAATAATATTCAGTTCTGGCGACACGTGGCCACCGGAGATGCGACAACTCATTCTCGTGCTGATAAAACAAGTCCCGGACGATGCGAGCCGTGTAAACAGGGGGCTCTGTCGTCTTGGAACGCAAGATCACCCTGGAGAACAAGCATGGCGCCATGAGATGGATCTAATCAGACAAACCTTTGGCAGTAATACAACCTTGCACAGTAATTATTGATCCCATAAAACACCACCACGATATGGCTGCTTAAAGCATCACCATGCCCAAGCCGCGTTTCACTCTTGCAACGTAAACTCCGCCAGAAGTACTATATGGTGTGAAACAAAACTCGTCCGACAAAATGACATTCTTTAACTGTACCTTTGTCCAGGTTTAATGCCCTACGGGCATTTGAATTACTAATGAGCAGCTCTGGAATTCCAGCTCGCCCTGCAATTTCCCGCTTCTGGAGCTTTCTTCGTATTGGTTTGGTGTGATGGGATTCGCGAATGCAATGTTCAATTGGCAGTCACTTATGCAGCTGTCGTCGTGTTATTTTTGGTCACAATCCTCTTCAATGACCGCGTTGTGACCTAGCGGATGATGTTTTTAGCTTTCCTTGTATGTGGCATAAATCGTCGAACAGTGCCTCCTGAAAGCATTCGCGACTACGCAGAACAGCGTTCTGACAACGACGGACACTTGCAACGTATTGAGGGCACTGCAAAGACAGCGTTCTTGGTGAAACGCAACAGCGCAACCTACAGGTTTCGGTAGCATCTGCTTTTATGTTCAAGCATGCATTTGACTGTTTTCACATATTTCTCTTCAACCTCTGTATGTGCCTGTCGGTTGTATGGAGTTAGAGCAGTAAGATGACTCAATGTGAAGACAGTGGCAGAAAGGACCTAACATGTTTGGACGTATCCATGACTACATCTTTAATAAAGCTCCCCGATTTGTTGGCTCCTCAATGCGGACTGCCCACCGTGTATATAAGAGGGTAAGCACTAATCGTCGTAAAAAGATCCTGACAAGGACTGCGATTTGTCTCAGAGCTGGTCAATTACTGTCGGCTTCAAACCCCCAAAGGAATTGATGCTGTCAGTGAATGCAAGCCCATCTCAACCAGTTTCCTACACAATAGCGCGAAAAGAGCTACAAACACTGAACATTTTTAGTCCAGTACCTTGCAAGAGACTAGTACTGACAGCGACTTATTAAACTGTACGTCTCAGGTGGCCCTTGCAGGTAAGACCATTGAAAGTCCCACTCATTCAGATTAGCGATGACATCAGCCGGAATGCTTACTTCAACATTCTCGCTGACAAAGTGTTTTCCTTGCGTCTATATGTGTATGACAGGCATAGTGAGTACATTACCATCTTCCAAAATGACACCAACCATGTTCACAGGGTTGTACGCAGACGTTCTGAACAACTCTCTGGTACCCTATAAAGCCTCGATTGGCCCGCTGAATCATCTGGAATTAATCCCACAGAAAAAGTCTGGGAGTATTTGGAACAGCTGGTGGAACATTGCAATCACCATCTCCGTGATTAAGTAGTTCTACGGGATCTAATCACCAATGATTGGCTTCACCTGGGTATGGCTTACTTGATAGAACTTATGGGCACACTACCTCGCCGAACTGTGCCCTTTAGCACGGCCAGAGGCAGTGTTCTACATCTGCATTTACTTCGATACTGCGCAAGCCACAGTAGGTGCGTGGCGGAGGGTACCATTAGTAGTCATTTCCTTTCCTTCCTAGAGCGAGGGAAAAACGACTGTGTATGCCTCCGTGTGAGCCCTTATTTCTCGTATCTTATCTTCGTGGTCCTTACGGTAAAAAATAAATAAATAAATAAATAAAAACATAAAAATAAAAAAAAACGTGGCTTTTCTTCCAGCGATTTCTATTTGATTATGCGTAACACTAACGTTTTGTTCGAACCTACTGGTAACATACCTAGCAACCTGCCTCTTCTGAACTGCTTCGATGTCTTCCTTCAATCTGACCTTGTACTGACCCCAAACGATCGAGCAGTACTGAAGAGCAGGTCGCGCAAGCGTCCTATATGCAGTTTCTTTACAGGTGCAACACTCTTTCCTAAAATTGTCCCAATAAACCTAAGTCGACCATTCGCCTTCCCAACCAAAGTTCTCACATGCTCGTTCCATCTCATACCGCTTTGCAACGTAACGACACCAGTAATATTGTATACGAACATTACACGTTTCATCTTCCAACTATCCAAATCAATTTTTCCACATTTAGGGCTAGTTGCAACCAGTCTAAGTCGTCTTTTATCTTCCTACAATCCCTCAACTTCGACACCTTTCCTTACACCACGCATCATTAGCAAACAACTGCATATTGCTGCCCACCCTGTCCGCCAAATCATTTATGTATACAGAAATCAACAGCCGTTCCATCACACTTCCCTGGGGCACTCCTGGCGATAACCCTTGTCTCTGATGAACATTCGCCGTCGAGGGCAACATACTGGGTTCTATTATTTAAGAAGTCTTCGAACTACTGTCATACCTGTGAACTTATTCTATAGACTCGTACATTCGTGAACAGCCTGCCATGGGGCACCGCATCAAATGCTGTCCGGAAATCTAGAATTATGGAATCTGCCTCTTGCTCTTCATCCATAGTTCGCCTTATATCATATGAGAAACGAGCAAGCTGAGTTTCGCACGAGCGATGGTTTCTACAACCATGCTGATTCGTAGACACAAGCTTCTGAGTTTCAAGACGGTTCATTATAATCGATCTGATATGTTCATGGATTTTGCAGGAATCAAAAGTTACGGATACTGGTATGTAACCTCGCAATTTTATTGGTCTGTTCTTTTACCCTTCTCATATACTGGAGTCACCGGCGCTTTTTTCTAAGCGCTTGAGACTTTGTGCTGGGCGAGAGATTCATGATAAATGCAAGCTAGGTAAGGGTCACATGCTATAGACTACAATGTAAAATCTGACTGGGATTCCAACCGGACCTCGTGATTTATTTGCTTTCAAATCTTTCAGTTGTTTGTTTACGCTCATGGCATAAGCGTGATGCCTACCCGGGTTGACCAATTTTTTCCAGACAAAGGCCTCTATTTTAAATCTTTACAGCGGAAACGGATTGAGTATGAGAGAGAATGTAGCTTGCAGTGTGTCCACGGGGGAAGAGAGCAGTCGCGCCCCGGCCTTATCGTGGCGCTGCTTCGGGCCAGTCGTATCTGGGTGACACGTCAACCCAGCTGACGGACGTTATCGGCAGCCGGCGGCAGGCTCTACACTTGACGGATTACTCACAGCTGCCTCCGCTACACGGAAATTCATTACTTCGCCGTGCTCCACCACCATTGTCGCCATCTGCGGTTGTAATCTCTTCGCTATTTCTGCGCAGAAAAAAAATGTCCCCAGTGACTGCGATTTGCACGGATATCAGAACTACTCGCAGACATGTCCAGCGCACATCCCTGTCAATGAAATGTTCTGAAAACTTATGCGGAACTGAGAGTAAAGTGCTATTGGCGCATTCTGCTCAGTAAATTGAGGTGTCAGGTGTCTGCGAGCTAGTGGAACGATCCTCCACCTTCGAACGCGTAATCTAAGTGTGACGTAAATGGTCGAGCGCATCTACGGTGGCAACAATCATCACTACAGGCAGAATCCAAGCTTGGACCGGACAAGAAGGGGGAAGAATATCGCAGCATTCGCCCTACGGCTTAAGCCATTCAGGGAAATCAAGGAAAACTCAGCTGTATAGCGAAACAGATTTGAACTTCGTTTCTCAAGGATATGAGTTTCGTACTTCAGCCACCAGTCGAGATGGCGCAGTGGTCAGTGCTTCAACCAACAAGGGAGGTGAGGCAGCAGCAAAGACATGGGACTCTTATCTGGGAGGATGATGGCGCTAATCCCCGTCCAGCCAACCCCATTTGGATTTCTTCACGATTTCCCTAAATAACTTACGGCAAATAAAGGGATGGTTTCTTTGAAAGACCACTGTCGGTTACCTACCCTATCCTTCGCCAACGAATAAATGTACTACGGCTCTACCTGATGATGATGTCCCATAGCCGAGCAGCGTAAGGGGTCGATGCGGGAGACCCGCACCGCCGACTAGGCAAGGTCCTAGCGGAGATGGTTTCCCATTGCCTTCCTCCAACCGTAATGAGGATGAAGACGACACAACACCACCCTGTCATCTCGAGGCAGGCAAAATCCCTGACCCCGCCGGGAGTCGAACCCGGGACCCCGTGCGCGGTAAGCGAGAACGCTGCCGCAAGACCACGAGCTGTGAGCACGATTCTACCTATCGGGTGTTTCCACACTTGGTTTCGTGACATCTTGAACTCTGCTACGGACATTTACAATTGTCAATGTCTGGGGAGGAATAGCAGCCCACTCGTCGTCAACAGCCGATCCTAGAGAAGGTATTTAGGTCTGGTGCTGGGGTGTGGAGTGAAGATACGTTGTAACTAACACTAAAGATGTTCCATTTGGTTCAGGTCGGGACTATGGGCAGGCCACTTCATTTCACGAATGTCACTGTCCAAGAACCACTGCCTCACTGACGGTGCTTTGTGATAGGATGCAGTGTCATGCTGGAAGAAAGAACCATCGCGCAGGAACCGTTTCTTAACTGTACATACAACAGAATACCCCAAAATGTGTTCATATCCATCGGCATTGATTGTTTTCTCGAGAGCAATATGGGGGACCACAGCCTAACGATGAATAACACCCAACACACCAACAGTGAAGTACAGAGTAGTTGGTACTACGGTGTGTAGTACCAACTACTCTGTACTTCACTGTTGGCACCACACATCAAGGTAGGTAACGTTATCCACTATTCGCCAATCCGAAACTCTTCCTTCGGATTGCCATAGGATATAGCGTCATTCATCACTCCAAATTATTTGTTTCCAGTCATCCACTATCCAGTGGTGTCACTCTTTACTCCTCAAACGTCGCTTGGAATCCACAAAAGCGTGGCTTATGAGAGACTGCTCGACCACAGTGCCCCTTTCTTACGCACTGCCATTGGACTACGGCAGAACTGTGGGACTCACTGGTGATTACTTCCACCGATTTCACGCGAACATTTATAACTACCCTTAGCAATGCTCTGTCCGGTCTTTGTTCAGCTGTGGTTCTCGCATTTCCAATTCACCATCAGATCACCAACCGCCGACTTGGACAGCTTAGAAGGGCTTAAATGTCCCTGACGGGATAGTTACTCATGTAACAATCTCTGAGTACTCCACGTTCGAAGTCACTGAGCTTTTTGACCCATTCTGCTGTTACTGCTTCCGACCGATAACACAGAACTACACAGCTCCTTTTATACTTCCTCTCTCTCTCCCGACTTGGTCGAACTTACCGGTAACTATTGTACCAACAGGAAGTGCTTCGGTATATTCACTGTACTCCGACCTGTTGGTTCTCTCAGATACTCTAGGAATCCTCGAGAATAGGTTGAAGTGTCCTGTACATGGTCTCCTTCATAAAGGCTCTTCGCTTTCCTAGAATTCTCCCAATAAACCGAAATTGACCATTCGCCTTCATTACAGTCGATCCTACAAAACATGCTCATTCCATTTCATGTCGCTCTGTAACGTTATGCCTAGCTTTTGATCGACGAGACTGCATACCACTAGCGTTATATTAGATCATCATACATGATTGACTGAGCTATGTCATCTGCATTAATTTACTTTTTTTCTGCATTTAGAACGAGCTGCCGTTCATCAGACTCAATGCTAATACTGCCCAAGTCATGCAGTAACCTTTTACAATCAATCAGCGACGATAATTTTCCCTACGTTAAAGCGTCAGTACAAACAGTACTAACAGTCGTAGATCATTGTCCACTCCATCCGAAAGATCATTTATGCGTAGAAGGAACAAATGCAGTCCTGTCAACTTCTGTGGCACTTCCGGCGGTACCTTCGTCGCGCTGAACACGCGTCATCCAGGACACGTTGAAGTGTAAATGTGTGTTTCTGGCTGGGAAAGTCAGCTCAGAGGTCGGAGAAAGGCAATGGCGTATCATAGCTACTAAAGCACTGTGTTGTTTAAACCATCTGCCTTCAGGTAGACAAGAGCGGCACCTTCTTGTTTGATATTCAAGAAGGAATACTCCAAGGATGATAATGTGAAAACTTTAGCATTTTGTTGCGTGATACGTTTCCGAACACAAAGGGGAAGTTGAAAAGCAGTGTTGTCTCCTGGCAGATAGGCAGGCCATTGGAGCAGCACGCGAAAAGACAATTACGTCCGCTACAGAGACAAGGCGGATGGACAGACAGCAGCCACCGGAAAGGCACTGAGCGCAGAGTTTCGAAACACTGCCGTCCTGATGCGGTGCTTAGCGCTTGAGCAATCCGCCGCTGTTTACCGCGCACCACAGCCGCAAGGCCACAAGATGCCGCCGGCCGCGTCAGCTACACCGTCGTCATTGCTCTGCGCCCTACAGCGTTCATCTGTAACCTCCCTGCATTTCTCAGCAACAGATCACAACTCGCAGGTGTTTCCTCCTCCTCCTCCTCCTCCACCCACTCCCAACGTCGATTCAGTTCTCTCCTCCCATATTCAAATTTTCTTCTCTACACTCTGATTACCTCCGATGCACCCAGTCTCCGGCACATTTTATTTTCTACATCCTTTCCCGTACTACTACTATCATTTTCCTCCCCCCTCTGTTCCATTTGCCAACAGCGTATTGGAGAAAGAGACTGCTGATAAACTTGCATCTGAATAGTGCTCATTTAGCGAGACATACTTGGGAGAAAGTAATGAAATGTCGTGTGACGAGGGCCTCCCGTCGGGTAGACCGTTCGCCTGGTGCAAGTCTTTCGATTTGACGCCACTTCGGCGACTTGCGCGTCGATGGGGATGAAATGATGATGATTAGGACAACACAACACCCAGTCCCTTAGCGGAGAAAATCTCCGACCCAGCCGGGAATGTTGCCAATTCTTTTTCGACCGTCTTAGAATTTCAGTAGTAACCTTCTCGGTGATACTTTTCCAGCGACTGCCGCCACTGGACTCCGTTAAGCATCTCCGTAATGCTCACGTGCCGGCTGAAAAATCCCGTGGCGAAACCTGCTGCTCTTCGTTGTATTTTTCCCTCTCTTTCGTTAACCCTACTCGGTAAGGGTCCCAGACCGGTGCGCACTACCGAGGAATCGGTAAAACTTTCGTGGGTGGATAACATTTCTTCCAATGAATCTCTGCCTTGCATCTGCTTTTCCTACAATTTGTTTTATGGGGATATTCCACTTTGGCAGTGTCCTCCGGGGTCCCTTGGGTTTTTTAATGATTTTTTTTTCTGTTCCTAGTGATTTTTCACCAGTAGCATAGTTTCCGTCGATGCTACAGAGATTACTGTATTGTCTAAAATATTCGCACTTCCATGCTTCTGCGAGGGACAAAATAGCTAATCGCGTCTCCCAAAATTTATGTGTAGATGTTCACCCTCGACGTAATTGCCCCGGCCGTTTAATCCCTGTTTACGAGAGCATTGAAGAACCTAATTGCTGTTTATAAGACCATTTGAGAAGGAATCGGCTATTGTTTTGGATGGCCACTTACGAGGAACTAAATCTTCCTCCGTTCCGTGGCAATTTTTGACGTTAGTTCAAAGTGAAGAAACAAGACCTCTCCCTGCTCAAGTCCGTTTTAGCGTTTAGAGCGCGCTCCCGCTCCCTCTCCCATTAACGCTGCACCACTAGTTTTCAGTACTTCAATTTTTCCCTCATTGTTTTCTACTTTCAGGGAATTTACGAGGTCATGAACGTCGCCACTTATACAGAGATATGAATGGCTGTTCCTGTACTGAACACAATAGATATTAGCAGCTTCTTCGCCTTGAAATTAAATCTTTTTTATATATTACACTGTTGATGCAGTAATAGCAGAAGACACGAACTTTCCTTGTTTGTACATACGTGTGAGCAGCACACTTTTTTCCGAAGATCAAATTTACGATCTTTGTTAAAGCTGCTTTGACAGTACGACGCACAGCTGGAAAGTAATGCTTCAGATTTTTTGATGTGAAAACTCTTTGAACATTCTAAATCTTTACTCTTATTGTATCCATATTTATTTTTCAACATTGTCACCCTAGAGGCGAACATATTTTTCTAAACGAGACATCAGTTTGTTGACACCATCACTGTAGAATGTTTGTCGACGGAGTCACAATCTCACCTCCGCTTGCGCTATCAAAGTGAAGTCCTTGAAGGTGTTCTTTAAATTTTGGAAACAGATGAAAATCGAGTCGCGACTTGTCTGGGGGATGATCGACGACATTGAATCTAAGGCGTCGGATTGTTGCAGGTACAGCAGCGCTCGTTTGTGGTATGGCATTGTCACGCTGAAAGAAAAGATACTCGTTGCGTGGAAGAACTCTTCGAATTCGAAACACTATTACTGCACGCCGTTTCTGACACACCGGTACACTTAAATTACACACCGTCATGCTACACGCTACAAGGAGCACTCTTCTTGCGGCAGAGGGGGCCGGTTGGTTGGTTGATTTGGGGGAGGGGAGCAAACTGCGACTTCATCGGTCCTATCGGATTAGGGAAGGATGGGGAAGGAAGTTGGCCGTGCCCTTTCAGTGGAACCATCACGGCATTTGCCTGGAGCGATTTAGGGAAATCACGGGAAACCTAGATCAGGATGGCCGGACGCGGGATTGAACCGTCGTCCTCCTGAATACGAGTCCAGTGTGCTGGCCACTGCGCCACCTAGCTCTGTGGCAGAGGCTGCAAATATGTACCAGGAAGATTAAAGGTGTAGAATACAGATCAAAATTGGTTTGCTTTAAAAAGTTTACACGTACGAAATTCTGAGTCATTACATTTCGGCACGCCCGGCGTTTATTTTTAAGCACTTATACACATTCAAATGTGATTCGGTTTATATGTGCGTCCACTTCCGTGGGTGGTGTTCGACAGCAGTAATAAAAGCCACAGAGAGACAAACTGACAGACCACATAAAAATATTACGTGGTCTCACACTCTGAAGAACGTTATTATATTGTACGTAACTGTCAGTCTGTTTGGTAAAGATTTTGTTTCATCCCAGCAGCTTCTTTCCCGCCTTCTTGTTGAATTCAAGAGCGGGACAGTGCAGCAGCTATTCGTGTCAAGGACTCTACTCGTGGATACGTGCGTCATCGCTTAATACCTCCAGCGCTCACAGCCACATTGCCCTCCTGTACGATGGAGTATGGAAGCATACTGCAACATTTGAAACAAATACCACGGCGATGAATTGAAAGATTTAAAACAACAAACCCCTTTCACATGTGTCTGCACCTGCTTAAAATGTTGGAGTATTTTATCTGTTACGACCGACAGCGACACAGAGGTGTCGCAGTGAAACGCTCGACTCAATGCAGACATGCCACAATCGCAAACTAAAGATACAAGTCAGGCTTTGCAACTAATGCTGCATTCCCTACAAGTGTATTAGCACGCAGCTACAAATATCGTTTGGGGGCAACGAAGGAGGGAATGAATTATGTAAAAAGGGAATGTCCGGCGCCCTCTCTTCGAAATAAAATGCCCTACCTGGAGATCAATATGCAGCGGATTTGAAAGTCTTTGCAGGTAACGTCCAGGGGTGATAAGAGTACGCCATGGGGAACAACTTTTGTGAGAGGAAAAATATTCGCCGTCGCTTCCCGGCGACGCTAGGCATCGTTTACTGAATTCACCGATCCTCGGACAACGAGATTTCACAGAACCAGAAGGGTCTATTAAACGGTGTGATGCATCTGCATAGCAGCCGCACTAAATTGACAGCGATTTTCAACAAGGAAACCTTAAAAATGAGTATCTAAGATGAGAGAGGTACACTTAAGAGCCAGAACATTGTGACTACCACCCTCGACCTACTATCGATATAAACCCGTCTAGGCGATAGCGTCACATGGCGAGGAATGATTGCTACTCCGACACACGCCACGTTGTATGTAGTATCAGTGAGCGTGCTATCCTGGTGTACAATGGGGAAGGCGTGAGATTTGAGTTTGACAGAGGACAGATTACGATGGCGCGGAGGTCCGAGACAAGCATTTAGAAAACTGCACGAATTGTCGGGTGTTCGAGAACTGATGTGGTGTCTTCAACACATGGAGAAACAAACGTGAAACCACGTCCAGACGTCCTTGGGTTGGGCGCCCACCTCTCATTACAAATTTCTGACGTCGTAGGTTGGGCAGAGTTGTAAAAGAGGACAGGCGACGAACTGCGGCGGGAGTAGTATCAGACTTTAATGCTGGACACAGTACAAGTGTGTGTGAACACACAATGTAGCGAACACTCCTAACGATGGGCCTCCACAGCGGACGACAGACTTATGCTCCCATGTTAACACCACGACTGAAATGGGCACCGGACCATCGCCACTGTGCAAAGCATTGCATGGTTGATGAATCCCGATACCTTCGTGCCGATGGGAGGGCGCGGATCCGTTGTCTTCCAGAGGAACAGCTCTTGGGCACATGTACAGCGGGATGGAGACAAGTTGACGGCGGCTCCATTATGCTCTAGGGAACATTCACGCGTGCATCCATGGGTCCATTCGAGCTCGTAAAAGGAGTATTGTACATTGGTTGCCGACCACGAACAGCCCTTCATGACTATCAGATTTCCCGAGGGCAGTGGCATTTTTCAGCAAGATAATGCACCCTGTCACAACGCCTAGTATGTGATGGAGTGGTTCGAGGAACACAGTGGCAAGTACCAGTTGATGTGCTGACACCCCCCCCCCACCCTACTCGCCAGATCTGAACCCAATCAAATACATCTGGGATGTGACTGAACGTGTGGTCAGACTTTCATCGTCGCCCCCCCCCCCCCTTTCCCTCCCACCGTCCGTCCACGGAAGTAGGTGACTCGTGTGCAGATGCGGTGCCAACTCCTTCCATGTCGAGACGCATCGCCGCTGTTATCCGTGAAAAAGATGAACATACCAGCTATTAGGTAGGTGGTTATAGTTTTGTGGTTGATCAGTGTATTTCAGAAGCTCGGTTTACCCCGTTTCATGCAGAGCAAATGAGTGGACTACAGGCAACACACTTCCCATGCAAGTGCAGCGGAGTGTCTACGCCCTGCCGCCTCTCAGGGACAAAAGCCACTATAAAAAGAAGCTTACTGTCGCCAGCCAACGTCAGCAAACATTAAGTTGTTCCCCATGCCGTGACCTATCACCCCTGGAGGTTTGATGCAAAGACTCTTTCGACCCTAGAAAATTGCTACACACAGGTACCTGTGTCGTGGAAGTAAAAATAAACCTGTATTCCACAAGATCATCTTCAACTTCTACAGGGGGGCGTTCAGTAAGTAATGCAATTTTTTTTTCGGAAATCAGGTTTGTTTTGTTCAGGATTCCTGTATACAATACTATTGCCCACTCTTTTGGCTACAGAAACCTGTTGCGGTAGCGTTATCGCTTCTCACGCCCGGGTTCCCGGGTTCGAATCCCAGCGGGGTCAGGGATTTTCTCTGCCTCGTGATGACTGGGTGTTGTGTGATGTCCTTAGGTTAGTTAGGTTTAAGTAGTTCTAAGTTCTAGGGGACTGATGACCACAGATGTTAAGTCCCATAGTGTTCAGAGCCATTTGAACCATTTGAACAAAAACCTGTTTTTCATCAATCTTCGTTCAAAGAGAAGGACTTACACTACCTTACTGAGAAGGCCTGTATGCCTGCATGGTACCACTCTCCTGGTAGACGTCGAAGCCAACGTCTTGCTGCGTCGTGCACATACTGCATCCCGTGGAATACATCCTTCATTGGGTCAGACAGATGTTTCGCGTTTATTTCACAGAAATATTTTTTTAATGTTTTCTACGGGTTAGTCTCTTTCATTCTATGCTTCACCGTAAGTGCCCATTTAGGCCCTCATATTCCTTAGAGCGCTCGCTAAAAGCAAACGGTTAAAGTCACTTGTGGTCAGATGCAGCAAGAAGCACACATCGGTACTGCACGTGCCGACTGCTAAAAGAAAATCTTCATTACTCTGCGGCCGTTACATTATATACCTGGCAGTGAACAGCACGCAAAGGAGAAAACTGTCAGTACGAGTGAAAAAATGTGAGCAGACGGCAGAAGGGAAGCTTCATATTACTTCGAAAATAATTTCTTTCCAATTATGAATACTGGTTACGAAATTGAGGAGAAGCGAGGATAATTACAGATTGCTACTTGAACTTATACAACTAAAATTAAGGACGCAGGACACTGTGCTGACAACGGCAATTACTTCTTCCGAGAAGTTACCGGTTACTTGAAGATTACGTGTCACCGGTGGATCTAAGTCTGAAAAAAATTCTTTCGGTATGTGGAACATCGGCATTCTCACCGCCAGCACCACTTCTCGTAGAGATCTCTACAGCATGTCTTTCTTGACAATAGAGTGGCGCAAATTTCCTCGTCATCTGCTTCACTGTTATCTGCAGCCTGCATACTTCGTTCTTTACTGTAGCGTGTATATGTTTGTGCCTGTTGTAACAACCTGTGCTTTTGACGTCTAACACGGCTTCAGTTCAAATTAATTATCCATTTAAAATTCTCGTGTGTTCTTTTCACTAAGTTACCACTTCCTTCCTTCTCATCGGAATCACTTTGTCAGCACACTGGGCAGCTGTGAAGCGCCAGCTGCGGACTTCACCGCTCGGAAACATAGTTCGGTTTCGTGTAAAATGCAGCAGCAAGGAGAGGGTGGCAGGTTTCGGCGGCCTGCGTAGGTCTGCAGACCCTTATTCTATGAGAATAGGAACGTGTAAAACCTAGTATACACGTAACGTTTCTCCACCTATCTTACACAATCGTGCAAGACTGACCCAAATAGCGCAATTCCACTATTTAAAATAATAGCTGGGACTTTAGCGTCACCGAGCGTGGAGTGGCGGCGGAGCTACGTTCGAGCTATAAGACTGACGTGCGACTACATGCATGCACAGACTTGTCAACAGTCTTGCATGTACACAAAGCTCCACCACATCAGTCTTTTGTGACTTTACTACACTTCTTTCAGTTCAGGCAAGACTGAAATTTCTGTCCACAGGTATCATCTTATTTGATAAATGTGGCATGATCATGCAAGACTGACGACAAAAAGTTGCGTGTAGACCAGGCTTATCCAAACCAAAACACGTTTCGTAAATATGTAGGCGGCGCAAAACGTTTTTACGCGCAGTTTATATTAGTCTAAAAGCGTACCTGCCCAGGGGGCATCGTTTAAAGCGATCTCGTTGCCGGAAGTAGCTGCAGACGTATGAAGGGCAAACACGGTGGCCACTTTAACGCGTTGAACATTTGCGGCTGTGTGCAGCCAACAGGCGGCCGCGTATTTTTTTTTTTATTATTATTTTCTCGGCGGCCCCCCGTGAGTGCGCCGGTGGCGCACTAATTGTATTACTGTCGTGCCAAATCAAACACTCGTTCTCCGTAATTAGTTTAGAATACGAAATGCGGGCCGCCCATATGGCAGGCCATTAAGTTGCGCGCAGGGGGCGGAGCGCAATGCAAACCAGCTGTCTGCCCCCTTTGTACACATGCGGCGAGCATTAATCCGAGGTGGAGGCCTCCGAGAACTCGGCAGCCCGGGGCGTGGCGGCGGAAGGGTGAACCTGGCTCTACTCTAATGTCTTAAGCAAATCTCTGACCGGTAACAATGTGAGTGCACGCAAATAATCCAGTCACTGCCAAGTGCAATCCTCACTGACGGGCGCACGAACGGCATATGCGCGGTATACTCACTTCAGATCAGACCGTGTAATTAAAGCACTTGCTTTGAAAATTCGCTCTGTTCACTGGCCGAAAACGATGACAACTACCAGAGACTCTCTTCGCTATATACGAGGCTTGTTCGTGAAGGATAGGGAACTGTGTAATTTCGTCGGTTATATTACTCCGATTCGTGAGATTTTTCGCCGTTGGTGTTGGTAAACACGTCTGAAACGCATCCGTACAGGTAATCATTTTCGATGTTTAGTCTGTTGTTAATTGTCAAGAACATTACATGCGTTTTCTTACGAGTTGCAATTATTAATTTATTTTAAGAATGGGTATGAGATTTTCTATTAAATGCAGATTTATCATAAAAAGTGACATATATATACATATGATATAAACCCCGCAGCCATCGTTGCCCGAGACTAAGGCCGTCGGCACACGCACCGTGCATCCTAACGTTGAGGGTGCCAAGTTTCCGACGTCATAGCGTGGAACAGCACGTTGGGGAGTCTTTCCGAACGTACAGGGCAGTATCTGGCATGTCAGGTATTCTGAGTGTACGTCTGAGCGTTGACCAATGAGATGGCACAACGCCACTACGTCACATTCACGCCATCTCCCTTGAGCACACAGTTGTGCAGCGCCACATTGGCATTCATTTCAAGCCTATACGTGTATATGCCGTGTTTGAGCACCAGCAAATTGAGAATCACTCGGAAAACTATGTGATTCGTTGCAATAAAATGAAGAACATCTTATTCATTGCAAAAGTATTATTGTAACTTGGGTATTATGAGAGGATGCCATTTGAAGGCAATCGCACACACTGAGGATCCATCAAAAACGCATTGTTCTTGGTAAAATTTGTTATAATTAAATTTCAATTAGTAACATAGCTACGGTTAAAGCTTTTACAAGTGGCAAGATGGTTGGATTGGCTGTCAACGGTTTGTTGTCGGTTTAGCGTAGTAAGTAAAGTTACTGGACTCCTAACCAAATACGTGAAGTGGTGGTGGTTAGCGTCTCGCCATTGGCTTAATCTACAGGACAGCTTGCGCTACTTGTATAAAGATACTTTGCTCCTTTTTATTTTAAGTATCGTAATTCTTATCTGCTACTAGCTAGGAACAATGATCGAGGAAGAATGACCTTCGGGTTTTACTAAAATGAGGGAATGATGAAATAACGTTTATGTGAAGAACTATTGAAAAATTGTATCGAACTGTTTGTAATGGAACTTTTATAAGCCTGTGTCCTTGTTCATTGGACAAGGTAATTTCCTTTCTGTCTTAAAAAAATGTACATAGATATTGAAGTTTTTATTTGTGTATACTGCATATAGAATAACGTGACTAGCGTATGGACAATGGAGGAAACGTGCCTTTTAATACATCAAATGGTTCAAATGGCTCTGAGCACTATGGGACTCAACTGCTGAGGTCATTAGTCCCCTAGAACTTAGAACTAGTTAAACCTAACTAACCTAAGGACATCACAAACATCCATGCCCGAGGCAGGATTCGAACCTGCGACCGTAGCGGTCTCGCGGTTCCAGACTGCAGCGCCTTTAACCGCACGGCCACTTCGGCCGGCCTTTTTAATAGAGCTAACGTGAAATTTTTACGCGCTCGTTTAGTAAACAATGTAATTTACGAACTGGAAACATCCCACAACTACCGCTGGAGTGCGTTGCGATCGCGTATGCCACGCTGGGTCCCACGCACCGTATGCCCAAGTCGCATCGTTTGCGAGCGTTCAGCAGCACGTTGAACTCGGCTCGTTCAACGTTGACTTGGGACAGGATGGTGCATAAATTTATTACTTTTGTGCTACTAACCCTATTCGCAACAACCTTCGCATTAAGTATCTACACATGCCGCTACAAGCACATGAAAAATTATATCATGGTACCGCACACATTTCAGGAGCTACGACATCATAAGCACAGATGTGCATAAAAATGTCGCATCATGTATAGCGTTTTAATTTATTTTGTGTTTACAACTAACACTATTTGCAAAAAATTTCACAGAAGAGTATCCCAACGAAGTAGACCCAGATACGAGGAGGAGGAGACGGACAGAGAAAGAAAAAGAGAATGAGGGGACGGAGAGAGGTTAGAGGAGGTGGTGGGCAGAGAGAGAGAGAGAGAGAGAGAGAGAGAGAGAGAGAGAGGTCGTAAGTCAGAAAAGAGGCTCGACCTGCAATACTTTTCCCTTCATACTGACACAAACAGTGTTCAATATGTGACCGTTATAGTGGCTGAGTTGTCGCGAGTAGATTTAAGTCTGCGTCTTGACACACGGCGTCACCGTACGTCACATATCTGGAACAATGTGTCCCCGCTGTCTCTGATTTTGGCCCGGACAAAGACTACGGTCCTATAAAGAACTCCCAGAGGCACATGTTCCAGAGGTCGTGGCAGCGAACTTCAACAGCCATAAAACTTTTCGCTAGTGTCAGCATAAAACGCGAAGCGATCGATCGGAAGGCCGTCTAGCATGCACAACGACCAGCAAGTTCGTCGGAAGAACGGTACGGCGGTGCTGGCGCGCTTGCTCAATATTTATTCTGGGGAGTTTCCCGCCCTCTCTCTGGGTGAGCGGCGCCCAACCTTCAGGTAAAATCGGTGGCGCTTCTGGGTGGCTAGCGACGCCCCTGCACACGTTATGGCTGAAATATGAGTTCGAAGACGCAAGTTTTCTCTCATTTCCCGAAACTAATTTGCTAAGTTTCCATTGCTTCTGAGTTCGAAGAATTGCTTATTATCTTCTGGTTTAATAGTGGAACTCCAGATTGATTGCAGACAAAATGAATTTTTTATGTGAGTACGATTCCTGTTAGTTCTAAGAGGGCATGTGGTTCCGGATACACACAAAAGATAGCTATGTACATTAGTAACTTATATTAACGAAATGTAAACATCATAGGATCCAACTGTTTCTCCATAAACGAGTCACACACACACACAGTATTGTGAGTAGCAGTACATAACTGCATTAGGAACATCTCTTCATCAGAGTAAAAAGAAAAAAAGAAAAAAACACGGGAGAATCCACTTCCATATCCCGCGGACACCCCAGGGTACTGTCCAACTGTGTGAACCCAATGCTATCTGAATGAACGGAATGGATGAATGGAATGAAGACAAACACAAACTAAGGGTAGAAGTAGATTAAGTTGGAGGAGGAGCGGGAGCGATGTAGAGAAAGAAGAAATGCAGACAGAAAGAAGAAGAAACGCTATTCAGAAAGAAGAAACGGAGGAGGAGGAAATTAGTGTCTAACGTCCCGTCGACAACGAGGTCATTAGAGACGGAGCGCAAGCTCGGGTGAGGGAAGGATGGGGAAGGAAATCGGCCGTGCCCTTTCAAAGGAACCATCCCGGCATTTGCCTGAAGCGATTTAGGGAAATCACGAAAAACCTAAATCAGGATGGCCGGAGACGGGATTGAACCGTCGTCCTCCCGAATGCGAGTCCAGTGTGCTAACCACAGAAGAAACGATGTACAGCACGGGTTCCCAGATTTCGTCCCTACTTAACTACCACTTTGACCTTTTTAGATATTTGGGCGTACCCAACAGCTTGTTCACTTTTCGATAAAACCTGAATTGGGTGACTGTGGGCGGTGACGAAGGTTGAGCGACGACTGCTAAGGAGGGGGGAGGGTGTGACGAACGTTACGGCGGGAATAATTTTCGCCTCTTGCTCAGTGCTAACACATATACGGTTTCATTGGTTCACGAGCGTCGCGTCGTATAACGTTGTGGAAGCTGCACAATATTGTGAACGAGACAGCTGATCGTCATCTTCAGGTGCTTACTGACGTGTTGCTGCAGTGGCTTGCCAATGTATACGCTGTCTCGCTAGAAAAGCGCAGGCGCGAAAGGGCCGGCTATGACATCATCATAGACGAATCACAGAGCACGGCGACATTCAATGCCCACTAAGAGAAACGGCCCGCGGTCTTCGCAAACCGCGACGCGGGAAAAGCACGGCCTCAAATCGCGGCTGTATGTGCGCGCGCGAGCAGAGCATCGGCGCTCAGGTTGTGTGTCCGGACTCCGATTCTGCGTTTTAGTGTTGACTGGTGTTTCATCGTCTGCGGCCGACGACGCCTTGGTAACGCCAATGCTGGTTCTCATGCCTTGCTGAGCTGAAATCCCGTGTGTGTATTACTCAGCTTGTTACTTACACGTATTTCAACTGTTTCTTTAACGACGTTGTCCCAGTACGTGGATGCGGACGAGACTTTAATGGCTGGCCGTCTGCTGTGACGTCTATGTTCAGGGCAGCTACCCGTAATGGTGCGACACTTCTGGCCAACTTATGATTTCACAAACTGGCACGGGATCTTGATATATATCCCTGGTATCCTCAGCCCTAGGTTGTCTTCAACAGAGCACGGCATCGTTTGCGCTGGAGGGAGGAAGACATATTTATTTGGTGTTTCTTGAACAGCCTGACTACCTCAAAGCACACGCCACCTACATAGGGTGGAAAAGATCCTCGTGGAGTTCTCTGTTTCTTCTGGCTGTTCTTAGGTGCAGGCTGAAGTACATCAGGAATCTGTTTATCAGAGTACTCGTTCCGTATAAACACAGTTCGAAGATGGCTGCTAAGTTCTGCTGATAAGCTCCCTGCTCTCTGAGATAAATCTAGCCCTATGAACGAGGGTTCGTAAAACGCCACTGCACTGAGATGTGTGACGGCAGCTCGTAGCTCGAAGATATAGATCAGTGCACGTTGGTTTTCGAAACAGGTTTGACCCAAGGAACTGTCTTCTTTTCTGCGGATCAAGACATCTAAAAAAGAGAGAGCTCCATTTCTCTCCACTTCCACGGCGAAGGAAATGCTCAGATGGAGCGTGTCAAGGCGTTCTAAAAATGCAGGAAGTGTTGTGTCCCATGTGGCTATACCACGAAGGTGTCATCAACATATCTCCGGAGACATTTAGATTTCAACATCGCTGACTGGAGTGCTTTTTCCTCGAGGTCTTCCATAAAAATGTTGGCTGCTATGGGAGGCAAAGGTCTACCCATAGCAACGCCGGCAGTTTGGTCAAAATATTGTTCATTAAAAAAATACTAAGTCGAGGTAAGCAGATGTCTAAATAGATGTAAGATGTCCTCCTCCAACTTAGATCCTATAAGTTGTAATGAATCCACCCGAGGTACTCGAGTAAACAAAGAGACCGCACCCAAACCCATTAATACTTCAGCTGGATCGACACGCAAAGTCTTCAGTCGCTGTATAAAATATGAGTTTCGAATCTTATGTTCACATTTAGGGCTCATAAGAGAGGCCAGATATTTTGCTCCGTAAAATGTTGGGGTTCCTATATTGCTCTCAATGGGGCGAAGTGGGTGTTGCCGAGCTGTATGATGCGTCTACGATGACATTACAGCCCCACCCCTCGGCGCCTGCGCTTTTCTGGCGAGTCAGCGTATTTACTGGCGAGCCACTGCAGCAACAAGTCAGTAAGCATCCGAAGGTATCGAGCAGCTGTGTCGTTGAAATATTGCGCAGCATCCTTAACATTATCCGACGCGACGCCTGTGAACCAATGAAGCAATTATTACGTCGGGAAACAGCACAACACATATAAGATTGTTCTGTGTACAGTCTGCGGTAAGAAACTTCTTAGCAGATTAAAACTGTTCTTCCAGGAGTGCTAGTTCTCCAGATTCGCAGGAGAACTTCTGCAAAGTTCGGAAGGTAGGAGACGAGGTACTGGCAGAAGTAAAGCTGTGAGGACGGGGCGTGAGTCGTGCATGGGTAGCTCAGTGATAGCGCACTTGCCCGCGAAAGGCAAAGTTCCCGAGTTAGAGTCTCAGTCCCGTACACAGTTTTAATCTGCCACCAAGTTTCATATCGGCGCACACTCCGCTGCAGAGTGAAAATCTCTTTCTGGAGTCTGCGGTAAATCCATTTTTGACATTATACGGATATTGCTTTTATCAATCAGTTTTCTCACTATCATATTACTTTAACAATAACGTAACGTAATAGAATGATTTTACTTATATCAGTACGCGTTTTGTTTAGCTGTACGCGCACCACCTGGAAAGCTTCTTTGATACAGAGAAACGAGACACAATCCAAACACAAAATGAAACGGCGATTTCTTTTACCTGCAAGAAGCACGCGTCTTTTTGTCGTGCGACGCTTACAGAATACGAATGTGGCGTCCAACGCGCGGCGCCGGCCGCGACGTGTGACGACAGGACGTGGAGAGCCTGCGGGTGGTCGTAGCGTGAGCAGCGCGGGGAAAAACACGGCAGCGCGTCGCGTGACCGTATTCTTGTCACCCAAATTGCTCTAATACTACATTCTCTTTGGCTTGTTGGTCGGGGAAAAAACGCTGGATTAGAGGGGCAGTATGTGCGACTAAGGGTAATTTTAAGCATTACTCTGCTGCCAGCATTAACGTTCCAACATGTTTAGAGGATCCGCGTAATCTATTATTTAGGGTGGTCTGCCAGCACACCATTTATGTACAACTCATGTTGCTCACACGCTGCTCACGCCGAAACACGAAAAGGACGTTGCTTGATACCACTACCGGTATTTCCAGAAGTTTCTGAACTAATGAGGGGAAAATGCAGAATATATTATATGGGCTGTAACGACACACAATGAACTGAAGTCAACCTATTACAAATACTTATTTCCGTTTTATCCAGACTTCCCTGTACATTGTTATCGTATTTCCACATCATTTATTTTGTAGTGTCTCTTATTTCCGAAACATTGCTTTCGACAAATAATTTCTCCTCTTTCCTCTGGTTAGCATGCAATCATCACACATTAAAAGTTACTTTTGAATACGGCCCGTACTTTAATCTCATGCCAGCAGCAAAGGCGATTTTTTGACCTTATCTCATCATGTCACGTCTGCTCCGCGGGAAATTTAAATTGCTGTATATACAGGGCTATTACAAATGATTGAAGCGATTTCATAAATTCACTGTAGCTCCATTCATTGACATATGCTCACGACACACTACAGATACGTAGAAAAACTCATAAAGTTTTGTTCGGCTGAAGCCGCACTTCAGGTTTCTGCCGCCAGAGCGCTCGAGAGCGCAGTGAGACAAAATGGAGACAGGAGCCGAGAAAGCGTATGTCGTGCTTGAAATGCACTCACATCAGTCAGACATAACAGTGCAACGACATTTCAGGACGAAGTTCAACAAAGATCCACCAACTGCTAACTCCATTCGGTGATGGTATGCGCAGTTTAAAGCTTCTGGATGCCTCTGTAAGGGGAAATCAACGGGTCGGCCTGCAGTGAGCGAAGAAACGGTTGAACGCGTGCGGGCAAGTTTCACGCGTAGCCCGCGGAAGTCGACGAATAAAGCAAGCAGGGAGCTAAACGTACCACAGCCGACGGTTTGAAAAATCTTATGGAAAAGGCTAAAGCAGAAGCCTTACCGTTTACAATTGCTACAAGCCCTCACACCCGATGACAAAGTCAAACGCTTTGAATTTTCGGCGCGGTTGCAACAGCTCATGGAAGAGGATGCGTTCAGTGCGAAACTTGTTTTCAGTGATGAAGCAACATTTTTTCTTAATGGTGAAGTGAACAGACACAATGTGCGAATCTGGGCGGTAGAGAATCCTCACGCATTCGTGCAGCAAATTCGCAATTCACCAAAAGTTAACGTGTTTTGTGCAATCTCACGGTTTAAAGTTTACGGCCCCTTTTTCTTCTGCGAAAAAAACGTTACAGGACACGTGTATCTGGACATGCTGGAAAATTGGCTCATGCCACAACTGGAGACCGACAGCGCCGACTTCATCTTTCAACAGGATGGTGCTCCACCGCACTTCCATCACGATGTTCGGCATTTCTTAAACAGGAGATTGGAAAACCGATGGATCGGTCGTGGTGGAGATCATGATCAGCAATTCATGTCATGGCCTCCACGCTCTCCCGAGTTAACCCCATGCGATTTCTTTCTGTGGGGCTCTCATCAACGATGCTTTCGAACTCACTGATGGGGACATGCTGCGCCGAGTGTGGGAGGAACTTGATTATCGGCTTGATGTCTGCCGAATCACTAAAGGGGCACATATCGAACATTTGTGAATGCCTAAAAAAACTGAGTTTTTGTATGTGTGTGCAAAGCATTGTGAAAATATCTCAAATAATAAAGTTATTTCATACAATGTAAACTTTCACGGCCGGTATTGTCCTCACTAAACTTCCGGGCTGATAGGCCGTGGTCGAAGTATAAAACTGTCTCCTGACGTTTCGTCTCCGACTGCGGGAGACATCCGCTTTACCTCCGAGGATGTCTCCCGCAGTCGGAGACACGTCAGGAGACGAAACGTCAGGAGACAGTTTTATATTTCGACCACGGCCTATCAGCCCGGAAGTTTTAAGTGAGGAGAATAAAGTTATTGTAGAGCTGTGAAATCGCTTCAATCATTTGTAATAACCCTGTATGTAGGTGCTCCAGATTCGGAGCTCGCTCGAGCATACTGATCTGTGCTAAGGCCGCATTTTAATTTGTCACTAAAACAGGAAGGGTAAGTGAAGGAATCACCCGAGAGAAGCTGAAAACTTTATGAGCATTCCTCCCGTGACACTTAAGATCTCCGCCCACATGTTTCCACGGTTGTTTCGACTAGGCTACAGAAGCTTCGTCAGGAAGCCCTTACACCCTCCATACAATTCCGGTCTCTCCCCATGCGATTTCCGTATTTTTGGTGTCCTGAAGTAAGGCATACGTTGTCATCGATTTGCTCCGGACGAAGAGGTCCACGCTTGGATACCATCATGGTTCTGTACGACAGTAGATTGGCCATTGCTTACTTTCTTCCATCTGTCGCATGTTCACTGGACTGCTGCTAATATTTCACTAATAATAGTGCTGTCAGTCGGTGTGTGTGTGTGTGTGTGTGTGTGTGTGTGTTATTAGCTGACAGTTGGCACTGATTTACATCAATGAGACAAGTCAAAAAATTGTACCGGAACGGCAGAAGGGTTCGAATCCAGGTCTGGCTGAAATTTTCAACTTGCCCCATTGACAAAAAATTTTACTCACTGGCAGCTTAAGTCTTTTTTAATTCATCTGTGTCTTGATTCATGTGGCTGCAGGACATGTCCGAAAGAGAAGACACTACGTACATACAAATATATCCTTGATCTTAGATCAGAATTAAGAAAGTCAGTGACCCTTATTGTAGTCGTCGCAGCCATCGTAGTCATTCCGAAGACACATGTACCCAGGAAATGTCAGCGGAGGATAGCTACCACGCACCCCCACCCCGTACCACCCACAAAAAGAGATCCACCCGTCAGACAAGCAGTGACTGTTTGAAGGAAGTCAGAACACGTACTGGGTAGTGACTGGCAACAAGTGTACCGCTAGCCTATTGTCGTGATATCTTTATTTTTTTCATTCACCACGACACTAAAGGTTCCCATAAATGAGCAGACTTGTTTGTCAAATTCCTCCTTATCAAGCCGCGGATTTGACGAACCCGAACACGTATAAACACAGTTTATCAGTTTAACCGCATTTCGAGGCAGGCGCAGTTCGTGCTCGTATTTTAACAATAGCGAGAATGGTCACAAACGCAGACAAAGCATGTGTGGCATTGGCTGACACTGTGTTTGAAGAAGGCGAAGAAGAAGAAAACAGGACGCTGGTCCAAGGAATTGCTTAAAATGTGAGAGAGATTTACCCTTGAAAATATGTAAAGGAAATATCACTAAGAACCAAAATTAGAGAGAAATACACACATGAAAACCTGTTAATGGGAATGTTACACTACGAACCTGATGACTACATCATGAGTTTCTTAGCCCTATCACAGAAGAAGAAGAAGAAGACCTATTCTCTTTTACTTGGTCCTCAAATTTTTCAAGATACTACAACGTGGGAGCATATAGCGCACATCGTGCGTGGAAGAACTTTTTTTTAATTTTTTTTATTTCATTGGACTGCCGTTTTTATGTTATGTGCCAAAACTGATTTTGTTCATATTCTCTTTTCGCATAATATATGTCTATCAATCAGGTAATTGCCAGTGCTGTTATCTTTTTATCCTTGACTGTAGTTTCCATAGTTTGGAAACTCACGAGACAAGAAGATAAATTGTAATAAAACAATTTTTCACGACAAACGCAACATACGGCATATTGTCAAACTTTCCGCCAATCAAGGTTTCTCGCAAACACGTCGAACACGATGTATGCTCGACGCTCACTTTAAACAGCACCGTACATGGTCAAATGTTTGGCAAACACAGTAGAGTTTGACAAATTGTTTGATCATGTACGGGGGCCTTAACACAAACTGCTACCCCGGCCCTCTTCCCCACCCCTCAAATCCAAGGTGCGCTCTTGGTTACAGCCTCTTCTGATGAGTTAGCCCTGAGTGCTCCCTTGTTACCCTGCTGCTGGTCTATATAATACACCGTAACGGAACACAAACCCCTGGATCGTTTGTTACGCTGTAAACTAATGAACAGGGAGTAATTCGCAAGCGCACTCTCTGTTAAAAATAATACGCGGTGTTAAGAAACAAATACGCTGTGGGATATTACGACGGCGAATGCTCCACATTAATAAGTACGCTAACGCAGTTTAAAAGTTGAGCAGTAATTAAAGCCATTTTTCAGCCGGAGTTCCCGCGGCCACGCAGTGGTTCAAAAGCTCGCTCACCCAGTACAAGGAGTGTCGAGAAGGGGCAGCCGTACTGCGAAGCTGTGCATTGGTCGTAAGGTTGTTCTACTGTTCAGGGCGCGGCGATCTCCGCACTTGCTATTCACTGCACCTCCGGTACGATTCCTACCATGACCTTTTCATTGTGTGACGGCTTATTTACAGCCCAGTGGGAGCGGTATGAAAGTTAACGCTACGCTATAAACCTCTACAACTCCAATGTGCCAAACGTTAAGGCTCTACGTTTAATTCGACAGACGCTAATAAAGCATCAAAAACACTCACGTCGATGAGAACAATTAAGATGTTAGTCAGTTCTGAATTAGCGTCAGAGCTCCGAACGTGGTAGCTGCGGCACAATTTGTGTGCGGGCGGTGGTTTATTACAAATATCTTCTGTGCAATGAATAAATTCAGTTAATATTACATCAAAACCGTTTCGCTTTTGTGACAGACTCAAGTCACTGGCATACAAAAATATGTCAGTATAACTGGAAAATGTGACGTCCGATTGCTGCACGATTTACTTACAGGTAACCTATTTTAAAATTAGGTTTATACCAGGTACGTTCCCAAAGTTCACATTCTGTATAGATAAATATGTTTTACTTACTACTTTATTTGCTTCTGCTTTACGCAGGGTGTACAGAAACGCCTCTAGGAGAAATTAAGGGTGCGAATTCTCACAATGCGAGAGGAAAAATTTTTTGTATACACGTTTGTCTTCTGTTCTATATTGAACGTATACACATCCCAGCTGTTTGCAACTGTCAGTTCGTAACAATGTTCACCAAGTAATCAGTATACTGGAACAAAGAAAATTAGAAACTTCTACCTCTTGCTTCTACAGATGCACAATCTCGTCGGATCATGGGCGGTCACAGTCTTTCAAATATTTCGAATAATCTGTAAAATTGGGAAAAATCACATTGTACAGCGATCAGCTGTTATTAAAAACATTACCTATTTATACGAAGTTCGATTATTGCAAATTAATCAGACAGATAAAATATTTCTATCAGAGTCGTACATGAATTAGAACGCAGTATATGTAAGTTCAAAAAAGCACACTAAACACCAGAACCTGGTATATAAAATATAAACATCCTTCACAAGAACCAGTGTCATCAACAATGGAGCATAATACAGAAAATGAGACGCTGAAACTGGAATATGCGTTTCGTTATTTGTGCAGCAAAGTAACTGGCGATGGCTGAAGTAGAAAACGCAGACATAGCAAGAAACGCTTTTCTGTAAATGTGAAAGTCAAACATCTATCGAGCGAGGTGGCGCAGTGGTTAGACACTGGACTCGCATTCGGGAGGACGACGGTTCAATCCCGCGTCCGGCCATCCTGATTTAGGTTTTCCGTGATTTCCCTGTATCACTCCAGGCAAATGCCGGGATGGTTCCTTTCAAAGGGCACGGCCGACTTCCTTCCCAATCCTTCCCTAATCCGATAAGACCGATGACCACGCTGTCTGGTCTCCTTCCCCAAAACCAACCAACCATAAACATCTAATATTAACTTAGCTATCTGATATGCGGTGCTGCAGAAGAATGCTGAATATCTGATGGGCTGGGCGAATAACTAATGCAGAAGCAATTAATCGAACTGGAGAGAAATTTATGGCACATGAAGACTTAAAGAAAGGGAAGTCTGATAAGAGAGACACTACACAAAAAAAAAAAAAAAAAAAAAAAAGTTCAAATGGCTCTGAGCACTATGGGACTCAACTGCTGTGGTCATAAGTCCCCTAGAACTTAGAACTACTTAAACCTAACTAACCTAAGGACATCACACAACACCCAGTCATCACGAGGCAGAGAAAATCCCTGACCCCGCCGGGAATCGAACCCGGGAACCCGGGCGTGGGAAGCGAGAACGCTACCGCACGACCACGAGATGCGGGCAGAGACACTACAGTATGGGATATGCATCAGATAGTACCGACGAACGTCATCTAAAGATTTCGGAGGAGGGCAGGTCGGTTTGGATTATCGCGAATTTGGGGTGGCAATTAATAAAAACAGGCGTTTTTCGGTGCGGCACGATCTTATCATGAAACTTAGATCACCAACTTTCTCCTCAGAGTGTGCCAATATTTTGTTGGTGCCCATTTACATGGGGAGAAATAATGCTCATAATAAAATAAGAAAAATATAAAGATCGCCCGAGAAGTTTAAGAGTTAGTTTTTGCCGCGCGGTATTCGATAGTGGTATTCAATAGGTTGAAGGGGTTCAATAAACCCTCTGACAGTTATTTAATTGTGAATTGCAGAGTAATCAGGTAGATACACAATTTAAGTTGCAGTAGCTAAGCACAGATAAATGGCTTTCGTGGGTTAATATAATGTGGATAGCAGTATCAAACTCGTGTTCCAACTGAAGACGAAGAACTGCTCATGCGTTGCGCAAACTGTGCTTGTAATGCAGAACTACTGATCAAGTAATAGTACTCAATAAAGCTTAACTCTTGAGGACTGATTTAGATGCAAGTAAACTGCTGATAAACAGATCGTTACATAATGACCCTGAATTTCCTTACTTTGTCCGTCAGGAGTAATTCACGAAGGGGGACATGAACAGTAAGAGCAACTTTGAATTGTCTGATTGAAAAACTCTTCAGTGGCCCTTATTATGTTTCAGCCCTTGATCTCAGAACTGCTCTTGCTGACGAACAAGGAACTTAACTCTTTTAGAGAACGAGGTCGGCTGAATCAGACGCGCGTTGACGTGTAGCTGGGAGCGACTCAGCGGCCGTGACTCGAAAAGCGGCTGACAAAACGGGAGTAACGTTAGCGGCAGCCGGAATGTGTAAACTTTCTCCGCTAGCTGGCGGTGACGCTGCAAGAAACAGAGGCGTTCCTCTTTGTGCTGCAGGCTCTCTTAGAACACAGCATCGTTGAGTCCAGCGCAAACGTAACTATAGTAACAGCGGCCTTACTGTAGACACTGTCATCAATGAATCAACGTTGTCTTGATATTTTCCATCAAAAAGAGCGAGAGAGAGAGAGGGGGGGGGGGGGTAGTCGTCAAAATTTTGACCGTCTCTCTCACAGTCTCTCGGCTACAACTGAAACGCCAGTGATAGCTATAATACAAGCTGTTTGTGCTCGGTTACGTAAAACAATGTATATTTTACACGATGGCAAATCGACAAGTGAGTAGTTATGAAAACATGAACCGCCAGTGGTCTGTTCCCACAACTAGTGTTGTCCAGAGGAAAGGCGTTCTAGGTTGAGGCTGTTCCGTGGTGGGGTTAGAATTTCATCAATATGAGGCTCCCGTAACTGCAGTTTCTTTGACATTTGTTGACTTACATAACGAGGTCACTACAGAAGAAATCGGTTCGCAGAAGCAGTAACATGTATCAATTACGGAAGTATTCAATCTGTAATTGGGCACGTCTCGTGCAAACAAGAAAACGGACAGCTAAAGGTCACGGATTTTTCCATCGACCGCCGCCGCCACCACCCAGCGGACGACGGCTACAAGCAAACGTCAAGTACAAACGACTCTTTGGTTGTGGAGTACCTGAAAACGTGCGCGCGAGCAAGTGGCACATAAGAAATCCGACAGTCCTGCGTTCGACACCTCGAACGGTCCTTAGATTTTTCTGACAACATGACGATGAAAATGCTTTTTCGCAGCAAAAAAGCGTTGCTCCATGGTTCGTATTCCATAATGAGTTTTTAATCTGCCCATACCTACCGTTTATTGTATTAAGGCACGTATACACAGACCGCGGCAATCTGATGGCGAACCGGCCCTCATGGTTCGTTGCAGCACTTTCTTCGTTTTTCCTACTTGTCTTTTATTCTCTCCCGAAACAGAGCAGGTCCTTTTAGACCTTCGTTCTTTTGAGCCCAGTCTAAATGATACTGGACAGGGGAATCCTAATTCGGAACAACAACTTGTCTCACGAAACGATGTTTTTGAACTTGAGGTCCTGGGTCCTAGAGAGTCTGTACACCCCTAGTCTATGGGCTCATCACTGTCTCTGGTGGCACTAACGTAAGAGACGGTACAGCCCTGTGGGTTCGAAGACCTTCCGGAGCACTGACAGCTGTACGTCTACCACCTCTTACAGCTCGTAATTAATTCAAGGTTTTTAAACGAATTTTTTAGGTGTATCATTGCAAAAACCCGACTATTTTGATTTATCATTAATATGCGTAACATTTTTATAGGTTCCATCGACGGCAACAGGTGTCAGTTTACATTTATACAGTCATGGTACTGCTTGGGTATCCGGCACTGCCTGGGTATGTGAGACGTTCCCGTAGGGTGTCCACTGGGGGCCGAACAGCACAATAGCACCGGCTTCGGTGTGGGGCGGCGGTGAGGTGGGTGGACTGCTGTGGCCTGCTGTGGGGTTGTGAACCACTGAGGGCTTCGCGCGGGACGAAGCCTCTCCGTCGTTTCTAGGTCCCCGGTTTAACACACACGCACACACAATACATACTAAAAACGGGCCGAGCTTCGAAATTTATTTTCGTATTTACCTCAGTTCTCCGATTCATTTCAAATCGTGAAATAATTTTGACACAATGTACAATTATACCCCAAGCATCTTGGGCTTCCAAACTTTCTACTGCGAAACGTAACGAGTACACGCCCCAAATCTCGTGAGTGCAATCATATTTGCTCAGCCACTCACACGACAACAGACATTACGCACAAGGTTGGCACCCGTGGCGACACCTACAACGTCCTGACATGAGGAAAGTTTCCAACCGATTTCTCATACACAAACAGCAGTTGACCGGCGTTGTCTGGTGAAACGTTGTTGTGATGCCTCGTGTAAGGAGGAGAAATGCGTACCGTCACGTTTCAGACTTCGATAAAGGTCGGATTATAGACTATCGCGATTGCGGTTTATCGTATCGCGACGTTGATGCTCGCGTTGGTCGAGATCCAATGGCTGTTAGCAGAATATGGAATCGGTGGGTTCAGGAGGGTAATACGGAACGCCGTGCTGGATCCCAAGGGCCTCCTGTATCACTAGCAGTCGAGATGACAGGCATCTTATCCTCATGCCTGTAACAGATCGTGCAGCCACGTCTCGATCCCTTAGTCAACAGTGGGGTACGTATGCAAGACAACAATCATCTGCACGAACAGTTCGACGTCGTTTGCAGCAGCATGGACTATCAGCTCGGAGACCATGGCTGCAATTACCCTTGACGTTGCATCACAGACAGGAGCGCCTGCGATGGTGTACTCAACGACGAACCTGGGTGCACGAACTGCAAGACGTCATTTTTTCGGATGAATCCAGGTTCTGTTTACAGCATCATGATGGTCGCATCCGTGTTTGGCGACATCGCGGTGAGCGCACATTGGAAGCGTGTATTCGTCATTGCCATACTGGTGTCACCCGGCGCGATGGTATGGGGTGCCATTGGTTACACATCTCGGTCACCTCTTGTTCGCATTGACGGTACTTTGAACAGTGGACGTTACATATCAGATGTGTTACGACCAGTGGCTCTACCCTTCATTCGATCCCTGCGAAACCCTACATTTCAGCAGGATAATGTACGACCGTATGTTGCAGGTCCTGTACGGGCCTTTCTGGATACAGAAAAAGTTCGACTGCTGCCCTGGTCAGCACATTCTCCAGATCTCTCACCAATTGAAAACGTCTGGTCAATGGTGGCCGATCAACTCGCTCGTCACAATACGCCAGTCACTACTCTTGATGAACTGTGGTATCGTGTTGAAGCTGCATGGGCAGCTGTACCTGTACAAGCCATCCAAGCTGTGTTGGACTCAATGCCCAGGCGTATCAAGGCCGTTATTACGGCCAGAGGTGGTGGTTGTGGGTACTGATTTCTCAGGATCCACCCAAATTGCGTGAAAATGTAATCACATGTCAGTTCTAGCATAATATATTTGTCCAATGAATACCCGTTTATCATCTGCATTTCTTCTTGTTGCAGCAATTTTAATGGCCAGTAGTGTAATTCAAGAAAATTGTGTTCAGACACAATGACCTCTCTGGACTCTGAGAAGCTCATCTGCAGAAACCAGCACGGTTTTAGGAAATAGCCGTCATGCGAGACTCAGCTGGCCCTCTCTGTGTATGATATTCAACAGGCTCTAGATAACGGCTCCCAGGTTGACACATGCGGTTGGATAGAAAGTTTTCTAACAGACAGACAGCAGTATGTGGTCCTGAATGGGGAGGCTTCTACAGAAACAACCGTAAAATCACGTGTGCCCCAGGACAGCGTAATAGGTCCGCTGGTTTTTACGATTTACACAGACGATCTGGTTGATGGTATTGGCAGAGGCATTAGACTACTTGTCGATGATGCTGTAGTCACAGGAAAGTAGTATCACAAGAAAGTTGTGAACAAATAAATGAGGATTTGGACAAAATAAATGCATGGTGTAATGACTGGTAGTTATCTCTCAATATTAGTAAGTGTAACCTAGTGCATATAACAAAGCGAAAATCCCATTAATCTAAGAGTACAAAATAAATTCCCGGTAACATCCGTCAAGTATCTGGGTGTGAAATGATCTCAAATGGAACGATCAGATTACACAAGTAACGGGTAAGGCGAACTCTAGACTGGGTTCATAGGTAGAAACCTGAAGCTTACAATACCTTCGTCCGTCCAGTCTTAGAGTATCGTTCCTGTGTATGGGACCCTTACCAGTTTGGTCTGATTCAGGAGATTGAGAAGGTCCAAAGAAGGGCGGAAAGACTCGTGACTGGTACATTTCGCCATCGCGAGAGCGTTACAAATCTCATAGGAAGTTCGAAGTAGGACATACTTGCAGATAGACGACGCGCTAAACGGAAGGGGCTGCTCACTAAATTCCAAAATCCGATCTTCGCCGAGGATGTAGAGCATATATTATTACCACCAACTTTCATATCGCGCAGTGTTCACCATTCAAAGATAAGGGAAATTAGAGCTCGTACTGATGCGTTCAGACAGTCGTTTTTTTCTCTTGCGCGATCGGTGAGTGAAACATAGGGGGAGGGGGGAGAGGGGGAGAAATATGACTTTGGCGCGAATAGTGCCCTCCGCCGCACACCGCTTGATGGCTAGCGGAGTATGTATGTAGATGTAGAAGGCAGCAAAAGAACGAAATGAGTCCAGTTTGCGAGCGATAGGTGGCTCGCGTATCGAGAAAATAGCGGCCAGACTTATACTCGTGTGTGATCTAGAAACAAATTTACGGCCCGAACTGTGCTCGCCCTTTGTTTGAAAAGTAGTGTCATTTTTATAAAAAAAATCCATTAAACATGTGATTTACATCTTGTCTGAATGGTAAAATTCTGCTAAACTGACTGCTACGGAATCGATTAAAATATTTTTTTGTTTATTTTAGTAATATCACTTTCGGCTTTGACAACATTTTCAAATTATTGTCTCAAATACATCTAAGTGTAGCGTAAGACAACCATAGGTTGTTAATTCGAAAGCTTAGGGAGAGGGCATATGGAATATAACCCATAAAAATGGGCATAGTTTCATTTATCGAATCAGTCACATAATGACAAAAAACATAAAGGCTTGAATGGTATGAAGTAAAATTCAATAAGTTAGCTGTAATTAATTGGAGGGGATACAATAAATAGCATAATATAACGTTGTATCGGATTACTGGACTTCACAGTCAAACACGTGATGCACATATCCTGAGTAGCAGTCATGTAGCACATCCCTTAGGATGCTCGACAATGTGCACTGGTATCTAGCGGCCAAATGATCATTCAGGCAATTTGTAGTGGCGGTTGGCCTTGTCGCAGTGAACATATTAATGGCAGTGTTAGGGGCTTTGTATCCTAGCCATCTTGGCTAATAATTGTTAGTGACAATGGAAACATTGCAGTATACCGTGGTACAATAAGATTTTCGACAACTATCTGTAAAGTCTGTAGCGCTAAGTACTGCAAGTAATTCAGATTTTTTTGTGCATGGCATTCAGCCATCTCGTGTTAGTAATTAACGGTACGTCTCAGCCTTACGTATCGTAAGCAGCATACGTCCACAAGACATCGCGTCATCTGCCGAACCTTAAGCAGTCGGCACACGGGGCCTGCATCCGAATGCTGAGCGTGCCGAGTTTCCGACATCATAGCGTGGAATAGCACGTTCGGGAGTCTTTCCGAACGTGCAGAGCAGTAACTGGCATGTCAGATATTTTTAGCGTGCGTCTGAGCGTTGACCAATGAGATGGCACAACGCCACCTACGTCACACGCACGCCATCTCCCTTCAGTACAGAGTTGTGAGGCGCCATATTGGCATTCATTTCAAGCCTACACGTATATATGCCGTTTCTGAGCACCAGCAAATTGAGAATCACTGGAAAACCAGTAGTTAACTTGTGATTCGTTCCAATAAAATAATGAGAAACGTCATATTCGTGGCAAAAGAATTATTGTAACTTGAGTATTGTGAGATTAGGCTATTTGAAGGCAGCGACACACTGAAGATCCACCCAAAACGCATTGTTCTTGGTACAATTCGTTATAATTAAATTTCAATTAGTAACGTATCTACGATTAAGGGTTTCAGCACGGGGTAAGGTAATATGATTAGACACATGGGGTGTGTTGCTGGTTTAGCGTAATGAGTAGCGTTACTGTCTTGTATGCAATTGATTATTGGGGCGGTGGTGGTTCGCGTCTTGACACTTCCAAGTTTTTTTTTTCCTAACATTCGCGTTTTTATTAGGTTCTGATACTTTATTATTAGTTTAATGTAAGTGTATACCATAATATTTGATGTTACGTAAATACAAGTTCACCTCTTTTTGAGGACAGCTTGCGCTACTTGTATGAAGATATTTTGCTCCTTTTTCTTTTGCGCTTCATGATTCACATGTTGCAATGATTCTGCTGCTGGGTAGGAACAGTGATCAAGTAAGACTGACCTTGGGGTTTTACTAAAATGTGGGAATGATGAAATAATGTTTATCTTATACAGAGAAGTATTCCAAATTTGTACCGCACTGTTTGTAATGGAACTTTTATAAGCCTGTGTCCGTATTGATTGGACACGATACTTTCCTTTTCGTGGACGATGGAGGAAATGTGCGTTTTAATAGAGCTAACGTGGAAATTTTCCGCGCGCCCGTTGAGTAATCAGTGTGATTTACGAACTAGAAACATCCCTGAACTGCCGCTGGAGTGCGTTGCGATCGCGTATACAAAGCTGGGGCCCACGTACCGTATGTAGAAGTGGCATTGTTCCTGAGCGTTCAACAACAAGTTGAACTTCGCACTCTCAACGTCAACGTTCGACAGCGCGGTCCGTGTGCCGACTGCTTTAGGTCGTAATGCAGCCGGAGTTCTCGTCCACCGTGAGAACCTCCCGCCGACCAGCTGGCTGCAGCGGCGGCGTGAATATTGCAGCGAGGAGCAGCAGGAACACCAGTGTCCAGGCTTCCAATAGGAATGCCGTTCGTCGCGTGACCGCGCGCCCCCGAATCCCCGGAGACGCCTGTGCGCGTAATGACTGACCCGATTCTCGGCGGGGTCGCGGACGAGGCGCGGTAAATATTTAGCCGGGCGCCTCGGCGCGCTGGGTGCGCCCTCGCGAGGCCGTCCTGAGCGGACTGGCGCGTGTCGGCAGCCTGTTGGAGTGGACAGCGAGAGCTCGGCTCCAGCGAGCTGCCGCCTCGCCTGATTAAAACATGCCGCCGCTGATTGGAGGCGCGTGTCGCGCTCCGGACCTACACGCCCGTTCTGTCTCCGCTCCACAGCGCTCTTCCTCCTTGCTCTCCAGCGCAACCACTGCCGCCGCGTAGGGACGTGCGGTGTTAGCAGATCGCCCAGCCGGTTTAGGTTTCATCATCGACCCCAAAACATCGATGTCAGGAAATAACATTACAGATACAGGGAGCGACAGAAATACCTGACGGTTTCCAAATAAAAGTACCTCTAATGTTTATAAACATTTTGCGTGTTTATTATTTATTATGAACTGAAAAAGATGACAGCTAATAAACAAGTGAAAAATGTAAATAGCATAATATAAGAATATACAGCCTACAGTTGCAGGTTAACTTTATCGTTTACCTAGGTTTCAACGTTAGTAATAACGTCTTCTTCACAACCTGCAAAAAGTTAATATTCTGATGTGCTAGTAAATTATATTAGATATGGTCATCCTACAGGATGCAACGTGTAGTATTTTATGTAATACACGAAAGCTACACCATTTCAAGATATCATTTACTTAGGCGGCCATTCCTCAGCATACATTCTTCAAGTACGTAGCAAAGCTGTCAAACACTTTACTCAAAATCTAATTTGGTGTAGGTGAGATTACTTTCTTATACACTGAAACACCAAAGAAACTGGTATAGGCATTCGTATTCCGATACAGAGATACGTAAACAGTCAGAATAAGGCGCTTCGGTGGGCAGTTATTAGATCGGTTACTGCTGCTACAATCGCAGGTTATCAAGATTTGAGTTTGAACGTGAGGTTATAGTCGGCGCACGAGCGATGGAATGCATCTCCAAGGTAGCGAAGAAGTGAGGATTTTTCCCGTACGACCATTTCACGTGTGTACCGTGAATATCAGGAATTCAGAAAATCGCAGCCGGAAAAATATTCTGCAAGAACGGGATGAACGACGACTGAAGAGAATCGTTGAACGTGACAGAAATGCAACTCTTCTGCAGATTGCTATGCTGGGCCATCAAGTGTCAGCGTGCAGATCATTGAACGGAACAACATCGATATGGGCTTCAGAGCCGAAGGCCCACTCATGTACCATTGATGACTGCACGACACACAGCTTTACTCCTCGCCAGGGCCCGTCAACACCGACATTGTACTGTTGATGACTGGAAACATGTTGCCTGCTCGGACAAGTCTCGTTTCAAATTCTATCGAGCGGATGGCCGTGTACTGGTGAGGAGACAACCTCATGAATTCGTGGAGCCTGCATGTCAGCAGGGTACTGTTCAAGATGGTGGAGTCTCTGTAATAGTACGGGAGTGTGCCGTTAAGAGTGATATGGAACCCCTGATACGTATAGATACGAGTCTGACAGGTAATACGTACCTAAGCATCCTGTCTGATCAGCTGGATCCATTCATGCCCATTGCGCATTCCGACGGACTTTGGCAATTCCAGCAGGATAATGCGACACCCCACACGTCCAGAATTGCTACAGATTGACTTCAGGAACATACTTCCCGGTTTACACTCTTCCGCTGGCTACCAACATCCCCACACAACATTACTGAGCATATTTGGGATGCAATCATTCGTTCCGAAAATCGCTGACAGCGTAGCCGTGAAGCTTATGCTTTTAACAATTGCAGTTTTATATGGGTGAAAGTATAGCCCCTCGTGCAGTGGTGTTCTCACTGAATGGTCGGACATTCGAAGAGCAGCAGATTGTCTATGCATGTGTCGATGCAGGCTAGCAGTCAGCACGGCTTGTCTCAAACGCTCAACGTTGTCCGGTGTCCTAACTGACCTTTTGGACGTCCTTTAGGCTTTTGTCTTAACGTTGAACCAGTGGATCTTAAGATCCTGACGCATAACTTAATCGTGTTGGAATTTGCCCCGTACTACTCCCTTGAAAATATACAGCGAAATTGAGGTGGTATGACAACAGAATCACCACTTCTAATGTAAGTCCCAACGACGAATGCGCGACACTCACTGGACCTCTGCTCCAAGGCAACAGAAACGGCTTCGGGTAACCTTGAGCTGTGCACGACCGAAAACAGTAGGGTATTTCTGCCGCTCCCGGTACATCTAACGTCATACATATTAATCAATAAATACACAAATTATTAATACTTGTTATCCACACTGCAAAAATAGTTTTTGTGAGGAAATTCTCTATTAGCGCATTGCACTGTTTACAAAAACATACCCTGCTTTCCAGAACACTTTTTGAAGCTGGCGATACAGCTGTACAGCTCAAATATTTATATTCCGTAGTTACTTATGGCTTTGGATAGGTAGTACCTTTATTGTGATTCCATAGTACTATGGATCTTGAAGAAACATCAATTACGTATGTGCCAGCCGGTTTCCTTGGTCCAATATTTTTCTTAGTGGCCAGTCTCCAAAATGTTAATACGCGAGTTTAATTATTTATAAAAATTTGACATTATTATTACATGACACCAGCAATACCAACAACTTGTCTCTTCCCTTTGGCATTCGTAATTGACAACGTGTTAATGGGAATGTCGCCTGATAGAAGTTTTATAATAATAATAATTATTATTATTATTATTATTATTATTATTATTATTTTGTATATGCAATTCTTCGAATCAATAAAACAACATGGGGGCGCTGTAGACTTCATAAATACGGCACGGCAACACAATAACTACTCGAACTCCGGGGAAAAGACATTTTCGACAAATGATTGCAGAGAGCGTGCGCTGTTGAAGTTCACAGGTAACTAGTATTCCTAATTCAACTGTTGAGACTATGTGCCTTTCGAGGAGCCAAAGCCTGTAGTATCTGATGACTTGGCTAATTTGCCACTTTAATTAATTGCTTTCCATTTCGGAAACTATTTAACAGCTATTTCCGTGACGAGAGGTCTGTGAGAAATACGAATCACCAATATATACTCTTTTGTCTTATCTCACATTAAATGTCGGTTATTTTCTAAGGATCAAGAAAATTAGAAGCAGCATTGTATATAGTTAAGCACCAAATATGGTCAAACGTACTAAAACATAAAACTGTAGTATATATCGCAGTGCGGCCAAGCCATTGTGTAAGCTCACTTGCACGTTGACGGGAGCTCCATTTCCCAATGTTTTGGCTCTCACCTGTTCGGCGGCTCGCCGCTGGATTCCACGCAAAGCCGCCGGCTGACCCACAATAGCTCTGGGCGTGGCGCCACACACACACACACACACACACACACACACACACACACACACACACACACAAAATCCTATCAGCTGATGTGAATACCACCGAAGCGTTGGCAGGACACACTTTGCCAAACAGCCACGTGCAGCTGCGGAGAGCATCCATCGATTGGCGGCTAGATGTGGCCAACGCCGCGCCACCGGCACTCATTTTTCCGATAGCGTGCACTCCTCCATTACTTCTTTTCTGGCGGCGCGCGGAAGCGTCACCGCCAGATGTGCCGGACCGTACATAGCCTATACGCGCGAACCGGGAAGAACAGTGACCGAAACAGACAGACAGAAACCCACGCGTACAGTTCTCATTCTTAATGTACCAAACAGATCTACATACGCTCGATTCCGGACAGGTTAGTAAAGAGTATTTTCCTGTACAGTTGAACTGTTTTCTCCTCCTCAGACCTGCTCCGACCTCCTCAGACTGGCCGACTTCCGCCTACAACGTGGTAGGAGGAACGGTCTGTGACAGTGAACATGTGATCAGCAATTCCTCCAGCGATTATTACCGGCAGACGAATCCTAATGAAGCAGCTGTTCCTCTAGTCAAGCAACTCACAAGCTTCACGTGTCTGAATGGAACCCTGGCAAGACCTCCCTACCTTTACTGGGAATGGAACCAGAGTCTTTCCGCGCAGAAGCCGTGACACTAACCACGCATCTACGGAGACGGTGCGTTTCCTTTACCAAAGTATTGAGCTGCTTTGCTTCTTTTGTATGTGGTTTACGCTTATTTTTAGCTTTTCATGCACATTTATTTGAAGGACACCATGGTCGCCTTTGATTGTAAAAATATGGGAATTTGTGGCTGTGGTGTCACCGCCAGACACCACACTTGCTAGGTGGTAACTTAAATCGGCCGCGGTCCTGTAGTACATGTCGGACCCGCGTGTCGCCACTGTATAATCGCAAACCTAGCGCCACCACATGGCAGGTCACAAGACACGGAATAGACCTCGCCCAGTTGTACGGACTACATAGCTTGCGACCAGACGTACGAAGCTTTCCTCTCATTTGCCGAGAGACAGATTGAATAGCCTTCAGCTTAGTCCATAGCTACTACTTAGCAAGGCGCCATTTGTATCAGTGCTTATAGCGTACTAATATTCAAGAGAGATGTATTCCAACAAGAGAATAAAGTTAAGTATTATACAACTATGTACTTTTCTTCTTATTCATTAATAAGTCTCATGTTCCAGAACTTCAAGCCCGTCTGCGTTAGTTTAGCGTGCACCTAGCTACCTCATTGTGTCTATGCTTTCTGAAATAGACACAACATTATTTGGCGACGAGGATGGGATGTATTAATTCGTTTGTGTCATGGCTTCGCCACAATCTCCAGATGTACTGTCCGAATTTTTTCGCTTGCAGAATCAGCAGACGCAGGCGTTATTGGACGCCCTTGGACAGCTCGTCCAGGGTCAACGTGCGCTACAAAACGATGCGGCAGCCGCCGCTTCTTCGCTACCGCTGCCACAAAACGCTGTTGCACCTCCCTTTCGGCCATACGTGGCGGCCGACGAGACCTGGCAAGAGTGGTCTCGCCAGTTCCACTTTCACCTAGCAGCATACAGAATACAAGGTAATGAGCGGCAGCCGTTTTTGCTTTCTTGTGTAGGTGTGTCTACCTACCGTGTGATTGTGAAATTGTTTCCCCGACGCGACGTAGCAACTCTGTCCTACGAAGAAATTTTGTCTGCTTTAGATGCCTATTTCAAAGAAACAGTCAATGTAGTTGCACAACGGTATACGTTCTTTCGTACAAAACGTACGGCCGGTCAGACTAATAGGGAGTGGGTTGCAACTTTGCAAGGACTTACTAGGGAGTGTGCCTTTGAATGTGACTGTGGCCTCCCGTATTCAGACACTATGGTGCGTGATGCAATAGCACAGAACGTTTCTGATGTTCGCATACGGGAACAGATTTTGAAACTCGTAAATCCCTCCCTTCAACAAGTGATAGACATATTGGATAGGCAAGACACACTTGACTTTGCTCAGGACTCATTTGAAACTTCGCCAGCCGTGTGTCACATTAACCGGCCCGCCGGCCGCGCTGCCCGGGACGCTACACGGCCCTCGCGCCCGTCCGCACAGCAGCGGCAGCCTACCTTGCAACCACGTGCGCCGCGTAAGCCAGCAAATGCAGTGAAATCATGCCCGCGGTGTGCAACTAGACATTCGCGTGAAAATTGCCCGTCACGCCAAGCTATTTGCTTTTACTGCCAAAAGAAAGGACATGTTCAAAGTGTTTGCCAGAAAAAGCTTAGATCAGACAATCACACAAATTCCAGGCCTTTTGCTTCGCGCCGGAATCGAACCCAGGACAATCGGGCTCGTGGACCTTCGCCCATGGACATTCATGTAGTTCATTCCCACCCGTCCAGTGACACTTTAGCTAACAGTGACTGTGTTCGTCCCACAAACAGTGTGCGTCGACGTCGCAGGAAATCACGTAAAGTCGCAAGTGCTTCTGTACCTGTATCAGTTCAAATTGCATGTGACAGTCGCTCTTGTCAGCAGGACAATAAACTTTTTGTGGACTTAGACTTTGAAGGCAAAGTGATACCATTCCAGCTCGATACCGGAGCTGCTGTTTCATTGATTAATCACGACACGTACAAACAACTGGGCAAACCGCCATTGCGTGCCGCCAATGTTAAGTTACATAGTTACTCAGGACAGCATATACCTGTGTTAGGACAGTGCAGCCTTATTGCAACTTACAAGGGACAAACAAAACTTGTATCATTTTACGTTCTTCGTTCTTCTACTGCAGTGAACTTGTTTGGTTTAGATTTATTTCAATTGTTTAATTTATCTATAGTAAATCAGGTCCTATCAGTGAATCAGACTGTGCCTTCCGCCAGTGTTTCTAGTCTTTGTGAAGAATTTGCAGACATTTTTGCACCGGGCCTTGGTTGCGCTAAGAACTATGCAGCATTTGGAACTGAAAGAAAACGCGCAACCAAAATTTTTCAGAGCGCGCAATGTTCCCCACGCATTGCGTGATGAGGTCGCAAGAACATTAGCCGATTTAGACTCTCAAGGTGTAATTGAACGTGTGCAGGCTTCTCTCTGGGCCTCACCCTTAGTAATTTTGCCAAAACCTTCCGGAAAATTGAGACTTTGTGTGGACTTCAAGGCAACTGTGAATCCACAACTTGTGACTGCTACTTTTCCTTTGCCCCGCCCGGAAGATCTTTTTGACAAACTGTGCCCGGGAAAATATTTTTCCAAATTGGACCTAGCAGATGCGTACTTGCAAATACCTGTGGACGAAGAATCCCAGCGCGTCTTAGTGGTTAACACGCATCTTGGCTTGTATCGCTTCAAAAGACTGCCATTCGGGTGTGCATCCGCACCTGCTTTGTTTCAGCAATATTTACAAACTATTTGTGCGTCGGTCCCTACTGCTGCGAACTATCTGGACGATATTGTGATCTCAGGACAGACAGAAGCAGAACATTTGCAAAATCTCCGAACATTATTTCAGGTATTGCGTCAGAATGGTCTTCGCTTGAGGAAGGACAAATGTGTGTTTTTTGCTCGGGACTTACCCTACCTGGGGCATGTCATAAATGCCCAAGGTATACATCCGAGTCCAGAGCACCTCTGTGCCATACGGGAATTACCTGCTCCGCAGAATTTGAAACAGCTACAGAGTGTGCTGGGTAAAATTAATTATTATAACAAATTTCTGCGAAATGCTTCTTCCATTTCAGCTCCGCTTCATCGCTTACGCCGTAAAGGTGTTCCGTTCGTCTGGACGACGGAATGCGAACGCGCCTTTCGCCAGTTGAAATCGGCGTTACTTTCAAATACTTGCCTTACGCCATTCGATCCCCGAAAACCTCTTTTGTTGATGGTAGATGCATCGGAATTCCGGATCGGTGCTGTGCTTGCGCACAAAGATGGCTCGCATGATCGCCCTATTGCCTTTGCGTCAAAATTGCTCTCATCTGCGCAAAGAAATTATTCACAAATAGAGAAAGAAGCTTTAGCTCTCGTGTTTGGTGTTACCAAGTTCCATGACTTCTTGTATGGTCGTCACTTTACAATCATCACGGACCACAAACCTTTGACATCGCTTTTTCATCCGAACAAGCCTGTACCTCCACGTACAGCGCAGAAATTCATTCGCTGGTCACTTTTTCTCTCGCAGTACCGCTACGATATCTTGTATCGGTCCACTGCTAAGCACGGAAACGCTGATGCGTTGTCCCGTTTGCCTGTTGCTGTGGATAAAGCATTCGATTCTTCCGAACTTGCTTGCATGTTCATTGATTCGGAAGCCGATGCCGTGGTCGAATCGTTTCCGATTGATTTTCGTCGTGTAGCTACAGCCACAGCTGCTGACCCTGTCCTTGCTACTGTTTTGCGTTTTGTTGATACGCAATGGCCCTTGTCAAAGTCACGGATCGAGGATCCTTTGGTTCGCCGTTTTTTTGCTCACAAGGAGAGACTTTTCGTACGACGTGGTGTTTTGTTGTTGCGTTCCGATAATGATCAATCCCGAGTCGTGGTCCCACGATCGTTACAGTCCTCTGTCTTAAAGCTTCTTCACCAAGGACATTGGGGTATAGTGCGAACGAAACAACTTGCTCGTCAGCACTGTACTTGGTTCGGAATCGATGCTGCGATTACAAATATGTGCTCCTCTTGCGTGGCGTGTGCCGAACAACAATCCGCACCGCCGCGGAAATTCTTTGCCTGGCCGAAAGCCGCTTCCCCTTGGCAACGCTTGCACATCGATTTTGCTGGTCCATTCTGGAATGCTCGATGGTTGGTTGTGGTCGATGCTTTCAGTAATTTTCCTTTTGTTGTACGGATGTCTTCCACGACGTCTTCTGCCACAATCCAAGCCTTGTCTGCTATCTTTTGCATTGAAGGTCTTCCGCAGACTATTGTTTCCGACAATGGCCCACAATTCATGTCCGCAGAATTTCAGTCATTCTGCAAAGCCAATGGTATTCAACATCTGACTTCCGCGTCGTTTTCGCCTCAGTCAAACGGTGCCGCTGAACGATTGGTCCGGACTTTCAAGTCCCAGATGTTGAAATTGAAAGAGTCGCATTCTCGGGAGGTCGCTTTGTTGCTCTTTTTGTCTTCGTATCGCTCTCAGCCCCGCGATGGCCGCTCGCCGGCTGAATTGCTCCATGGTCGATCTCATCGCACCCTGATGTCTTTGCTGCATCCGCCGCATCAGGTTCCTGTGCAGCGGCAGACTCCTGTTTTTGCTCCTGGCGACGTTGTCTATTATCGCAACTATCGCGGTTCACAGCGTTGGCTCGCAGGGCGCATTCTTCGCTGCCTCGGCCGCGCGATGTATTTCGTTTTGGGGGCCTCTGGTGAGGTGCGTCGGCATCTCAATCAGCTGCGCCTCTGTCGTCGCCTGGGTTCTGCCGCTCCCCGTATGCTTTCAGCGACGGTGCCGTCAGATCAGCGCCCTGGGGACCCATCTACTGGCTCGCCTCATCCCCAGGTGTTACCGACGCTGCCTTCCATTTTGCCTCATGGCGTCGCGCCGCAGCCGCCGCCCGCAGCGGACGCTTCGCTGCAGCCGCCTGGCGCCTCCCTGGGTCACGCGCCGCCGCTCGCTTCCCGTGACCAGCCGTCCTCCGCCATGGACCTCTTGCCCGCTCCGGACCAGATGTCGTCTTCGCCCGTCGGGTGCTCCGACCACATGGAGGTCGACCCTTCGGCCCCTCTTGTCTCCTTACGTGCGCATACACCTCATGTTGACGTGCACCCTGGACTAGGTTTGCAGGCGTTTCCTAGCTCCCCTCGGACCGAATGGCCGGGTGCGGGTGGCACAGCCTCGCCTGTTGTTAGGCTCCCCACCTCATCGCATACGTCAACATGGGGTCCTCCCCACGGCCGGCGGAAGCCTTATCTCACGACCGTTCGCCGATTTGCGGGGGAGGAATGTGGTGTCACCGCCAGACACCACACTTGCTAGGTGGTAACTTAAATCGGCCGCGGTCCTGTAGTACATGTCGGACCCGCGTGTCGCCACTGTATAATCGCAAACCTAGCGCCACCACATGGCAGGTCACAAGACACGGAATAGACCTCGCCCAGTTGTACGGACTACATAGCTTGCGACCAGACGTACGAAGCTTTCCTCTCATTTGCCGAGAGACAGATTGAATAGCCTTCAGCTTAGTCCATAGCTACTACTTAGCAAGGCGCCATTTGTATCAGTGCTTATAGCGTACTAATATTCAAGAGAGATGTATTCCAACAAGAGAATAAAGTTAAGTATTATACAACTATGTACTTTTCTTCTTATTCATTAATAAGTCTCATGTTCCAGAACTTCAAGCCCGTCTGCGTTAGTTTAGCGTGCACCTAGCTACCTCATTGTGTCTATGCTTTCTGAAATAGACACAACAGTGGCAGTACTGAGAGGAGTACTGGGAAACGTGTGCTCCAGCACAAGACGAAACTTTAAAAACTGGAATGTACATATGTCATTATCACATCCACATGCTGAGCAACGTTGTTTCCATCCTTTAGATAAATCACGACACTGTACTCGTGCAGTATATTAATGACAGTGCTTTGAGGTGATTTACGTACAGGAATACAGCAACGTTAAATACGCAACGTATAGGTAGACGTCGCGACATATAGACCTGTACGTGTCAAGTTCTGACATGGGCTGAAGTTCAATTTTCACAGTACTCCTCTCCATAATAGCAACAGTGGATTGAACGAATAAATATTTAAAAAAAAATGGTTCAAATGGCTCTGAGCACTATGGGACTCAACTGCTGTGGTTATCAGTCCCCTAGAACTTAGAACTACTTAAACCTAACTAACCTAAGGACATCACACACATCCATGCCCGAGGCAGGATTCGAACCTGCGACAGTAGCAGTCGCACGGTTCCGGACTGCGCGCCTAGAACCGCGAGACCACCGCGGCCGGCTAAATTTTTTTTTTTTTTTTTTTTTTTTTTTTTTTTTTTTTACAGTTAACCATGATGCTCTTCAAACAGTGATAACCTTTAATTACACCGAACATTGTGTATTACTGTAAGAAGACGCTTGTTAACGTTTGCACCTTAACTTTTTGTAGAAAAGGTGGGAAGTAAGTCATATGTTCAAACACTGTCTCCACAAACCCGTAACCATAATTACTCTACCACGCAAACATTTGGGGTTACACTCGTCTCAACGTTCCCGGAGGGGAGGGGTCCACTGGGGGGGGGGGGGGGCGAATCGCACAATAACCCTGGGTACTGTGAGGCGCGGCGGTGGGGTGGGTGGACTGCTGTGGCCTACTGTGAACCACTGAGGGCTACGACGGGACAAAACCTCTCCGTCGTTTCTAGGTCCCCGGTTTAATACACAATAGAAAAGTCATATGTTATTCACGCCAAAGCTGATGGTATGAAGCAATGTCCTCCAAGTTATTCGATACATGCATAACAATTAAAGGGAAGATGGTTGAGCTGTAGTAAAGGACGGAAGATTAGAGTACAACATCTCGTCGACGACATCGTAATTACAGCTCAGCTTGGGGAAGGAAACCGATCGTGTCTTGTCAATGGGCCCATCTCAGCATGCGCGCTTACGCGATTTCGGGAAATTAAGGAACCCTACGTCTGAATGGCACATGAGGGTTCGAAGAGACGGTCTCCCAGTGCGCACCTCAGGTCGGTCTCTCACAGCAGAGCCGGAACTGTGCATCTCCAGACATCATTACTTTCACGTTGTGGCCAGTTTCGGCATATTTGTGGTATGTACGAAGTGTGTGTGATTTGGGGAACACGCGTGATTGTTCCTACTAGTGAATCCCGGGTGAAATTACTTCGATTTCTTAGGAACCAACATAAGTTTTTATGTAATTATTTATAAATCTTAACGATTTCTTAATTCAGTTCTGTGGACTTCCATTAGCAGCGATGTGGGTGCTACGTTATTTTTACTGCACAGGGTGCTACTACAATTTTTCACTCTGCACACTTGTCGTTCTGGCACTGCGTGGCACTAGGAGATGATCTGTTGCGTACTAGGTTTGCTTCATGCAGGCGGTCGGATACTTATATTTCTTATACGAAACGAGTTGATAAACAATAGCGAGAGGCGACGGAGAGCACTGCTGCGCAAGGCGTAGGCACAAAGGCGGGCACTAACGCGAAGAGCGATGTCGGCCGACGGGCCAAGTATTGGGCGGCCTACCAAAGAGGCGGGCGAGGAGGTGGAGGAGCAGAGTTAATGAGCGCCTCGCCGGCAACGGCTCGTCTAATGATGGCTCCGGAGCAGCAGGAAGGAGCTGCAGTAATTGAAAGATCGAGTCGGCCGGCAGGGCGAAAGGGCGCCGCACCGCGGCACGCATGCTTATTCCTGCACGACTCGCAGCCGCCTCGGATGCAGACCGCCGTAATTGGTTAAATCAGAGGGGCCACAAGTCGCCGCCGTTTTGCAGGACTGCGGCGAGACGCTACCAGGCTGGGCCCCAGCGCGGCGCCTAGAACTACAACGATACTACTGTAGTACGACCACTACATCCTTGCAGTGGGACTGGTTTGTTTAATCTGATACTTTACACCGGGTCACAGCATGCAAGGTGAGCACCACTGGTTACAGCTGTTTGCTCTGCACATCAATGGCTACGTATATGGAAGGATATCACAGCTCTTGGAATCGCCAATGTGGGTAGGGCTTGAAGCAGCTCTCCACACTACAATACTCTGGCCAGGTCGTCTCACCTATGCCTAAGTACCCATTTGAACCTATTTACTACACTCATACTTCGGTCATACTCTACAATTTTTACCACCACCGCTCACACAACTTTCCATCACTACAGAAATTTTCCTTCGTGTTTGCCGGCCGCTGGTGGCCGAGCGGTTCTGGCGCTACAGTCTGGAACCGCGCGACCGCTACGGTCGCAGGTTCGAATCCTGCCTCGGGCGTGGATGTGTGTGTTGTCCTTAGGTTAGTTGGGTTTAAGTAGTTCTAAGTTCTAGGGGACTTATGACCTCAGCAGTTGAGTCCCATAGTGCTCAGAGCCATTTGAACCATTTTGAACCTTCGTGTTTCAGGCCGTGTCTCAAACTTGTCCCTTCAAGATGTGACAATTAGATGCAGCGCCTCGTCATTAGTTACTCGATCTTCCTCTTTTCATCGTTCTTCCATAACACTATGTAATATTTCTGGCTTATTCAGCCATCATATTAGGCTCCAGGAAGCTGTTCCCAGGGCAGTGGAGATGGAAGAAGCATAGAGATGGCGCAATGTGGGATGAGGTACCGGTGACAGATGTTAGATTCGGTACCATTCCCGTGAGAAAGCCCGCCTGCATGATGCTTCTGCTCTGTGATTGGCTGCTGTGTTCGGCGGTAGGGCGCCAAAACGTTAAACTTTAGTTGCTATTATTAATTAAACCTGTCATCAAAATTACTTCATTTTTTGAATAAACATCTCTCAACAGCCGGCTATCAATCAGTCATTTCAAAATTACTAAAATGAAAGTATGACTAAAAAGTCTAACGATATTACTGCCGATGCAATTCAGTGGCGTTCGGGTCACGCCTTGCTGGCTTGGCGCGCGAAGTGTCTCGGGCAGTCCGGCTCTCCAGTTCTGACCGTTCCAGTAGACAGACATGTTGTCTGTAATAGTAGTATTTCATTCATGTAATTTTATTCTCCAGTTCTGGCGGTTCCAGTAGACAGACATGTTGTCTGTGGCAGGATGTATTTCATGTTATTTTAGCCAGATATAATGACTGTGGAAAGATATGTTCAATATGTTGTGATCAAGAAGAGTTTCTCGCGTCTATATCAATAAAAACGCCAGTGGATTCCCAAATGAGTTATAGTTTATTCGTAGCAGCAGTCCCTTACGAAGTTAATTTCAGCCTCAAGAAAAAGAATCCTCGACCTGCGAGCTGTTTTCTGCACTGGGGACATCATCATCATCATGAAGACAGCACGTTAGTGAAGTGTACAAGAACTCATGTATTCCACACAGGGCAGTGGAAACAACTAGGCACCTCACGTGGACTGCATGGAAGTACAAATGTGCTCAGTGACACGTCATCTGCAGTAATGCAGAGGAGGTAAAGAAGGATGAAAGTATCAATACTATCTCACTTTCATTCCTTTTTTTCTTGCCGTAACCATCTTTCAAAAGCTTCTACCTATTCTCGTTGGTACTGTTCATCATCTACATTTCATTTTCGTACTAGACTAAATTTCACACAAATATCTTCCTAAAGTTTAATATATCACAAAAACTTATATTATATAGCCATACGTGGACGTCTTAAAGTAACATCTGCCCCCAGTTTACGAACATTAGGTGGCACCACGCCCTTGCGCATGTCTTTCCATTGAGCGCCACTTCCACGACTTCCGTGTCCTTAAAATCGAGGGCACCCGATCATTCCCGGACGATCACCCATCCAAGTGGAAGCTGGGACCTCTGAACTGTCACACGAACTGTGCACAAGGGTCACAGTGACTCAGTTCTTTGCTGGAGAAACTGCTGAATCTAGAATAATTTACAATGAAATTAAATTCTCACATACTAAAGGCATTTTATTTCACCCGTGTACTTATTCAATCAATATTAGTACCAATGCAACCAAAATTCGAGATAAAGAAAAAACCGCCTAGGAAGCTTCCCAAGTATGAAAGTTTATAAAGTGATCTCGATCTAAAGATCTATTCGCTGTTAAATTAAACGAAGGTACTAGCCATTTAATGAAATGCCCATATTACACCAAAATTTTGAGATTTTCTCAACTCTTAATAAAACCATTTATTCACTACTTGCGTGCTCTTGAAATATGGACTGCAATGTTATGGGCAACTGGACGGCCTCTTCTGTTAGGGACAGCTGTGTGCCAACAACGACCACTCTTACCGTGGACGATTGCATTTACTTCATATATTCGGCAGGCGCATCAGCCTCTGTTCTCAGTTTCATCGGGAAACGTCTTACAAATCGAAATGTCCGTCCCCTACCAGGTCTCACTCAGTGTTGAATTTACATTGGTGACGGCTGGCTGTGTTGTGCAGTGGCGCAAGCGCAGTAACAAACATGAAGACTTTTGGGTCGGAATGACCATGATGTACACTCGCACGGTAAACGTCGGTGTTCGAGCGGGAAACAGTGTTTGCAACGTGACAAGCCCGTTGGCACGAACATTAGGTTTGTGAGCGTGAATACCGAATCAACTTAATTGATGTAGAGGGGCTATGAAAAGAATGGATAGGGAAGGGAAGAAGAGACAACATGCGGCAACTATCTCCCCAATAACTAAGTTTTTTGCAGGTCAGTTCCCAATTTATGAATTGCCACGCTTTCACATACTGCTGTGACTGATCATAGGGAACCAAAACACCACTACTGTATTTGGTGAGTATGTTATCTTCCAAATATAGACCTTTCCTGTTGTATTTGATTCGAGTGATACGTTTTTTAACAGGCCTTTATTCGAATACAGACGCAGAGTGATTTCCAGTGGAATGACATATCTAAGCTAAGGGATATCTCAATGTTGTGTCTTAAGTATGCTTGTTTTACGCGTCACTGACGGAGCCGAACCTCAGATTGACTGGAGAATGCGGAAGGAAATAGACCGTGTCGTTTCAAAGAAACCACCCTGGAATTTGCCTGGTACGATTTAGGGAAACCACGGAAAACCTGTGGCGGATCTGAACCGTCATCCTTCCGCATTTGAATCTCGTGAGCTAGCGACTTCGCGGCAGCTGCTGTAGTAGAGGTTGAATTTTGCAGAGAAAGAAGACACATTTTTGTTGTATTTTACAATAGTTTTCACTTTTCATTCACCCATATGGTAAAAATTCCTTGGGGTGGCGGTGTCGTCGAAAATTCCGCGCCATTTCGTTGCAATGCTGATCATTACGCCCGTGCCGAAACGCAGACCATATTTTTTTGATATATATGCTCATACAACGTAAAGTACCACCAAGACGGCAAAACTTTTTGGTGTGTGAGTGGTGTTTTACATCATGCGTACACATATACAAAAAAAAATGCTTCATACAGTCTTCGCTTCAGCGTGAACATAAGCAGTCAGTATGGCAACGTCACCACCTCTCCAAGGAATTTTTGCCATATGCGGGAGTAAAAAGTGATAACTATCGTAAACTACAACAAAAATGTATCTCAACGTAGGAAGACTGGTTCATGAACATGTCGATTCGAAACCGGTAATGGCGCTATTTACCTGAATAAATAGCATTATAGAAAGTGCCTGTTTGCCGTTAACTTCTTTGCGAGTATCACCGTGGAATGTCGTGGCGGATGAAAACAGTGTGCCGAACCGAGACTCCCAACTCGGGGCCTTCATTTAGAAACATTCCCCCGGACTGTCGCTAAACTATATATCCGCTGTATCCTTTCTCACAGGAGTGCTAGTCTTGCAAGTTTCGCTACAGAGCTTTTGTTGAGTTAGGAAGTTAGGATACGACGCATTGGCGGAAGTCAAGCTATGGGGACAGGTCATGTGCGTCATGCTTGGGTAGCTCAATCGGTAGAGCACTTGCCTGACGAAGCCAAATGCGGCGAGTTCTCGTCTCGGTCCGACACAAAGTTTTAATCTAGCAGAAAGTCCCATATCAGCGCACACACCGCTGCAGGGTGAAAATTTCATTCAAGAATCTATCCGCATTGTGTACACAGCCATTGTCTCCCATATGATGTATATAAAAGCACAGTTGACGACTTTTCAATTCTAAAGGCTATGCTACAATTCGAATCCGCCATGAAATCAGGCGCTGTGTCAGATATGGAACCTGACGCACAGCACGAAATAGTGTATATTGCAGCGAACACATTCTGTCGTGTGTCTGGGAAGCCTGGCTTGGAACGGGTCCTTCGCGATGAACCTGCTGCGACCGGGCGGCGCGTTAAATGGGAACGTCGCTTGCAAGGCTAGGCCTGAGTCAAAGCTACGCTAGGCGTGATGTGGCGACAACCTCGGCAGCTGTGACTGTGCAGCGCCGTCTAGGGGTGAGCTGGCTGGCTGCGCGCGCTCACACACACACACACACACACACACACACACACACATCCCAAGTACCAGCCGCCTGCATGTACCGGTGGTTCCAACACTATCACTCACTGGACGGAGCGTCTTTTGGACAATCGCGAAAAACCTTGTCACTGGTGAGCCTTGCTTGTATGTTTTACCAAAGAAACGACCATTGTAAGTAGAGGACTAATGTACTACGCGGACGTGTTGTCAGTGTGCGCCTTTAATGCTACGGCAACCACTCCACCTCCCCACAACCTTAATACCGTCAACAGCCACAGATTCTTTCTACCTCTGAAGCATGAGTGCTATGGATCCGTCCTTGGCAAATTTTACGTCCATCCACACTTCACAAAGCACAAAAATAACCCGACGCATGAGTGACGCGTTTCTACCGTAGTTATCTAAATCAGCGAAACTCATCAATCGAAACATCAATGCGCACCTGATTCACGAAATATCCCTCTTCCACACATACATGTCTCTCCTTAGCGATAAAAATTTTAAAGTGCAATTCTTACACAGCGTTGTGAGAACTATAGAACCTTTCTGCTGATTTCACATGCCAGCACGATTCTACTAAATCTCGTCCACGAACATCGGAGATCCTAATACGAGAGCAAGTTGCGTTCCTGCATAATAAAGGAACACGACAGCAGATTCCGTATCTCTGACAGTTAATTGGCAAAGAATTCAAAGCCCCCATAGTTCTTTGTTTCCTGATCTTAGGCATGGATTTCGACTGCATTCCTGGAAAAACTGGCGTAAGCTAGCATAAACTAATTACAATTACGAACAATTTAAATTGGAAGGAAGGCTAACCGAAGACTGCGTTTTATTGGCAGGACACTTAGAAAATTTAACAGGTCTAGTAAGCAGACTGCCAACACTACGCTTGTCCGTCCCGTTTTAGAATGCTGCGCGGTGTGGGGTCCTTACCAGATACGACTGACGGAGTACATCGAAGAAGTTTAAGGGCAGCACGTTTTGTATTATCGCTAAATAGGGCAGAGAGTGTCACCGACATGATACAAGATTTTGGATGGTCGTCACTAAAGCAAAGGCTGTTTCGTTTAGGAGGAATCTTCTTACGAAACTCCAATCACCGACTTTCTCCTCTGAATGCGAAAATACTTTGTTGACGCCGACCTACATACGGAGAAACGATCACCGTGATAAAATAAGGGAGCTCGCAAGGAAATATATATGTGTTCGTTCTGTCCTCGCGCTATAAGAGATTGGAATAATACAGAATTGTGAAGGTGGTCGACGAACCCTCTGCCAGGCAATAAAATGTGATTTGCCGAGTATCCATGTAGATGTAGGAGATTATGATAACTCCTTGAGTTGAGTCACTACCAGCTGCTGATGTACTATCAGAACTGGAAGATGTTTATCAATTCGTCTACCAGGGCTCAGAAGTTCAGAGAGAGGGTAGCTCTACAGAGGATATACGACTTAGGATTGTTCTTTTTAGGGATGCTGCATCGAAGCAGGCAGTGATTTGGAAAGACCGAGCCCTAACCAGACCTAGGAAACTGAGGTTGGTGAAATCTCTGGTGTTTCCAGTTTTCTTTTATGGCGCTGAAACGAGCACAATAACTGAAGAGGACCGCGAAAAAACTGATGCTTTTGAAATGTAGACACATAAAAGGTTCCTCTGAGTACCATGGATGGGCAAACAGACCAATAAATGAATTCTTCAAAAAATCAGGACGGAGAAGAGGCAGGCCAGTATTTGTTTCCAGCGAATCCTGCAGTTCTTGGGTCACTCAATTCGACGACAGGAGGATAACTAGGAAAAGTCGAAGGAACAAGATTGCAGGGAAGACCACCAAGACGGTGGATGGACCAGAAAAGTAAGACGACATACCAAACAAAGAGCCAGCCACTCCTAGATAAAGAAGACCCGGCAAACTGGAGACAGACAGTTAAAAGGACTACGTAATGAGTCACCAACTTTCAATTACGAAAGGCTGAGTGCTGTTGTTGTTGTAGTTGATCTTGCGACGTTACATAGGAGCCAGTATACAATTCACTGTCGCTGAAGCCCTGGCCGCAACTAACTTGGACGCAACAACAAAAAATTAAGTGGTTGGTAGGCTTAATAGCCAAATGCTGCAATTAAAAAGCTATCCGTGTCTGTAAAACGTTTTATTCGTAGTTTCTGTACAACGCTTTAATGCTCTCGATCCCGTATACGCCTTATCAAGAGATTTGTGCGAACTGCAATACGGTATTCAGCGACAGTACAGCAGTGGGCTCCCGGCAACTGGGCTTACATTTTTCGCAGACCTCTGTGGTGTTGTTGAACACACGAGCGCGCTTCCTCCGGTAGCCCGGGGGAAAAGTTGCCGGCAGCGGGCGCAGATAAACAACGGACGAATCACGGGCGGTGATTTATTGGGCGGTGACTGCTGGCGTGCGCACCAGTCGTCCGTCACCGCGGCGAACGCGCGTTCGCTGCCTTGTTCGCCTGCCTCCGATTCCGATCGCAGCGCACCGCACTCCGTCACCGGTAACAGCGCAACCCCCAAGCGACGACGTGACGTTCGTGCGTGCGTACGTAGCCACAAAGTTGGGCCGCTAACAGCCACGGCCAACCCGGCGCAGCGGCTGCTTTGCCAGCGGAAGAAATATGACTCCATCGAGTTACAAATATACTACCAACACTAATTGCACCAGCTGATTAGATCTATCTGCTCCACACCGTTTTGCAACTTCACTTTGAAGTGCCTACACGGACGTTTCAGCGAGGAGATGTGGTGGACGAAAAACAAATCTGCATTACCAAAAATTAGAAGCTGAGTCTGCTTGTTACACTAGTGTCAGTTACTAGCGCTCCCAACCATTCACGCGCAATAGCCATCACATTCATTTCATTCAACTTGGAGAACACGGCAAATGCCATCATCCAGGAACTTCGCTCAGTGGAAGAGGAGTCAAAATAAGCGAACACGTGCCTTTCGGCTTGTCCGTAGATACTAGACCGTCACTGAAGGAAAAAAAGGACAGTCAATGTTTTCGAAATATTTTCTTGGTACCTAGTGTGCCTTTCCGTGCGATAATTTCAAACAGCACAGTGATTGGCGTCGCGTCGTCTTAATTTTGCGCGCCGTGTTTGAAACACTATTACTGTTCTTATTCAACTTGTTTTCATTTATCTACCCATGTCCGTAGAAGATTACTACACGGATGTTTAGTATCAGATTGGGGATATAATGGCGTTAAATTAACTGTAAAATTAAAACTGGATTTCAAAATAAGTGTCACGCATTTATTGTACAGCGTGAGTCAAAAATGGCTTTAAAACATCGGAATGATACAAAAATTTATTGATATAACGTACAGAATCGGTAGATGTGTCATTTTGTAACAAACAACCTCAACTTTCACGAAAGTCAATTGTCATTTTGGTTCGAAGCAACCACCACTTCTGATGCGGCATGCATCCCAGAGGTAACCAGTTTCTTCCCACACTCGTTGCAACAAATAGCGCGCAACTTGTGAAACGGCAGCGTAGAACCGCTTTTTCAGCAAATGTATACTTGCAATATACATTAACTTCGGGGCTGTCCTATCATGTTCCAGGATGGCATGTGGGTTTTCGCTGCTCCATGTTCTGCTGTTGAGGGTGCTCACCATTCCACTGATAGGAAACGTTAACTCATCGCTGAAGATTACTGTTTTATCTGTATAATTAATTTCCTGTGCGTCTTTGAATATGTTTGGTTCCAAATGTAAATGTCTACGCAGCACTCGCCCAACAGTGTTTTGTCGAATGTCAGTCCGCAGTGGCCGAGCGGTTCTAGGCGCTTCAGTCCGGAACCACGCGACCGCTACGGTCGCAGGTTCGAATCCTGCTTCGAGCATGGATGTGTGTGATGTCCTTACTTTAGTTAGCTGTAAGTAGTTCAAAGTTCTAGGGGACTGATGACCTCTGATGTTAAGCCCCATAGCGCTCAGAGCCATATCTGAAAGCCAGTCTCGCGACACACGCGTCGCCGTGATTTTTGTAGACTGCAGGAAAAGCTCTCCCTAACCTGTTCGACATCAACGCGCGGGCGACGTGACGATTCATCATGTCGCAGTGAACAAGAACGTCTCAACAACGTAGTTGTTCAAAGAGAAAATTGTAGGCCTGTCTGGAGCTCCTTTCGCGTATTCGTCACAAAATTTACGCCAAATGGTTGAGTGAGATTTCTCTTCATGAAACAAAAACACACAGCGAGCACGCTCCGCACCAATGATAGTAGTTATTTTATCTGTGCAGTACGCTGGCTCTGCTGGTAGCGGAATGGAGTACTGATGGACTACATGAATCAAATTTGAGATTGTGGCTCTCTGAATAAATTTCTATATCCTTTTTGACTCGTCCTTTTTATGTTTGAATGGTAAGTTGAGAGGTTAAGATCTTTCCCAATTCTCATATGTTGACATTTCATTCCGAAATCAATACTTGTATTAATTCTTGTATTTTGTTCATACGCTTATTCTTCTGCGTGATTTGGAGCATTCCCTTGGACGATAGTAGAAACCCTCGAAACATACATTCCGAACACCGTGGGCATCGTGCAGCGGCTGGTATGCGACGGTGACATTTCTTCGTATAAATCTTACTCGGGAAAGAAACATCGTTAACATCTGTGAAGATTTCATGCGTTGGCAACAGTTTCGCGGGAAGCCATGCGTTTCCGATAACTGGTGCTTCGTTCATATGACGTACACCTAGTAAACGAATAAGGGCATATCAATACACACTGGAAAACATTCGCGTAGTCATCTTCTACAGACAAGAGCACATAAATTAAAAGAGTAATAATTGGGTTTCGAACACGGGCGCTAAATTAATAAGCCCCAACGCTAAGCTCTGTGCCACCATTCGTCTGAGGATATCGCGCAGTAAAACGTACACAAAGTGGGAAATATCTCTAAAACTGACCGTCGTTTTTTCAGAAACGATCGATTAGCTACGGATAAGGAGAGACTCGTGTTCGCTTATTTTGGCTCCTCTTCCGTTGAGCGAAGTTTCTGGGAAATCGGGTTGTGGCACTTGGCGTGTTCTTCCACCCTCACTCCACTGACATCTTCCATGACGTTTCTCCCCACCTCAGTGCCACTTGTGGCTTTTGGACGCACATCAGAAAGTGACAACTGATAAGTAGGATGGTACTCACTAACAAGTAAGGCGCAGGGACGTACCTGAAACAAAGAGAAACGAAGCTGTCAGTACCTTCAATTAAATAAGATAAACAGTATAAAATGAAGTATCTGTTACAAAGTAGCCTCGGTTCTGAAGATATGAGCAAATAATTACCACACACGGCAGAAAAGAGCCTCGTTTAAAGTCATAAAATTCTTCCCGAGCTATACACCTCTTCCAGGACTGATACTTCGGGATGTAATGAAGGTCTGTCTTTCGTAGCACATACAGAAGTATTCTTTCAAGCTACTCATCCCTAATGCATACCTGGCAGTCAACGCGACGACAGCTGTAGTTTTCGAGTTACCTACACGAAAGAAATTGTATGGCAATTTCACATCGATAGAGCCCAATCGTTCTGACATTACATAATCAATACATTCTTGAATTTCTTTCTTGGTTTATTTCTTGTTGAATACAGCGAGCGTAAATAAATGACAACCAATGGTGCGGTTTCTCCGTCAATCAGTGCTGTTTTGATAGCACAATGAACTTCTGTGGGGATCTGTAATCGTCATAACAAGGAATCTGTCGATTTGCAGTTTACAATGCAGAAGTTATCAGTTAATGACAGTAACTACAGCTGTTTCGTACAGCGGCGAAGTACGCTGCGACATGTGGACAGAAAAGTGTTAGGCGCTGAACTATTGACGAATGCGTGTAATTTCGTGCACTTCACAGTGCCAAAAATAACGTGCGATGGTGAAATTCTGTCTCTTAACGGCACTGAGCACTACATGTCAATAATACATTTACTACACTATCAACAAAAATTTATGTTCTATGGTCTTTTAATATACTCTGTAGCACTCCTTAAGAATAATAAAAAAAGATTAACATCAAAAATATGCGACAACCATAACCTACGACGCTTCTTAGAACAAAAATGCACGTAGTGACTTCAACAGCTTATTTACGTTGGCTGTGGAAAGCTTAACGCAGATGCTTAAAAGCGGAAAACACACTGCAACAAAATAAATACTAGTGCAACACCTGCAAACCGTTTCCGGTTTATATACGAAATCAGCTAAAAGCTGAGGAGTGGTCACTGGCATAGCAATATGAAGTGCATCTGAACTTGGAAACTGAAGGCACTGCACAGTACTCGGGAAAAACCGAAGTTTCCATGTTACACATTTGAGATCTCTCCTTAATACCCAACTACAAACACTAAATGACTCTACGTGCAACTGAATCGATGCAATAATGTGTGGGGGGAAAATATGTGCATGGGTATTTGCTACAGTATAAGCATGAAGTAACACGAATTGAGAATAATATTCCAGTATAAAATTTATCCTGGCGCTTTGAGATTTTCCATGATTCTTGCAATGTTACAGTGCAATAATGAATGAATTTCGATATGTAGATTGCGTGACTACTATATTAAAACGTACATTGATTATTGATTGTATTAGGTCTTCAACTTTGCTTGCGCCGTTTTGCAATGGATGGCATTAGCTGCGAGTAGTGGTGCTGGTAGTACGTCGAGTCATAGAATAAGCTTAGGTCCTGTAAACGTAATGCCATCAAAATATTAGTCGATTTGTGATTGCATCAGAAATTTATCCTCGACTGAAAGTGTCAACTTACGAGCCCAATTCTCATTTGCGAGAAGTTTTAGTTTTCTCCTCACAGTACAGCGAATATACACGAAAAGGTGATTTTTCAGTACAACAATGCTAGATTCCACGTCGCAAAATCTGTCAAAGTATAGTTGGAAACGATAAAATGGAAAGTCGTTACCCATCCGCCGTATGCTCCAGACATTGATCAATGGTACACGGGCTGGTTGACTAGCGCCTCTGATCATACGAATTAGTGCAAAACCGGCTCCTCAAAAGACGTCCAGTTCTCCCACGACAGGATTCGTACGCTGTCCGAAAGATGAGAAAAATTAGGTAGTGGCCGGCAATGGTGAAAAATTTTCTGTATGTTTTCTCATAATGTCAATGAGCAATGAATGGGCAACAGATTAAAGAGCGACGTACAATGTTAGGAACTTCAAGTATATACACTACGTGAACTTTAAGATTTGCGTACGTCAACTTTATTGTGTTTAAGATATGTTCAATGAACATGAAAGCAAAGAGAATGCACGAACATGCAAATGCGATGGAGAAATTTTGGGATCCACCATTGTGCAGAGAACACGAGGACAATGATCAGCCAACAGTACAAACATTTGGGCACAAATGTACACCACATGTACAAGATCATCATGTCAGAAGTACGTTGCCCAAGAGAAATGTGATTGTCACAAAGTGGTCATTCGGTGGTGAATGGACTATTTTAAATTATGACTGTGGGAACGTGGAATGCTTCCGAGGAAGTATCGCCTTCAACACCTTGTTCAGAAACTTATTGCTGTAACCTTCACTATGAGAATGATCAACATTGTCCCTGATAGTGAAACACGAATGCTTGTTTAGTTTGCTTACTGCTTACTTTCGGTCTATTGTCTCGAGTGGGGTTATATTTTGGCTCAAGTCCGTGCACTCGCCAGGAGCTTTGTTAGCGCAGAAAATGGCGTTCAGTCTGATCTACGGTGTCAGATCGCGAACTTCGCGTGGGCTTCGTTCAGATGTCGCACAATTCTAATTCTGCCATATCTATATGCATATTTTCCATCTTGGCCATCGTAGATGGCAATAATAACTCCATTCAGAAGAAGTTCCAACATTCAGTGAACACTACATGGAAAAACGATATGTACTTGGATGGAACTTCTTATTGTAAACAAATGTGTGCACTTTTCAAAGGTTTTCGTTTCCAACAGCCTTCCAGTATAACGTAAAAAAATTGAGTGATAAGCCCCTAGTACTCAAATCCAAGTTCAAAGGTTTCCTTGTCCCACAGTCCTTGCAGGTACTCGCACAAGTTTAGAAACTTTTTCTGTTGCATGTTATTTACTCGCATACGTATCACTATTTTTTTGTTCTATTAATTACTAGTCCTTTTCGACAGCTTTGCTTATGTACGCGTTCAACATATGTTGCACCCATCTCCTCCCCCCATTTCTCTGTCCACCTCATCCTCCAGTCTTCCATTCCCGTCTCATCTCTCTGCACTCCATCCTCTCCCTCCATTCCCCAATCGCGCCCATCGGCAAAACAGGTCATTAAAGTAGGCCAATACATTGGTCACGTAGGGCAGCCTGCATGTCTGGACACAAGAAGGGAAAAAAAAAAAGTTTTTGCCCGTGTCTCCGATATTATTGGAACGACGAGATCATAAACCCCACAGCAATAATAATCGTGATGTTTACTGTTTGCCTGCCGACTTCGGTTGAAATCCAGGAGCTAAGGTAGAGGTGCTGACATTTTGTAAAATTTCTAATCGACGTTGTGAAGTGCGTACTGACACATTCCATGACCAAACTGCTCTGGATGGCATGATATCATGCATGATAAATTGAACAATGTGTGCTTACCCAGCCAATTTGCAAGGTTTATGAGCATTCGCTTACGTGACACAGGTTTAGGCGTAATAGATTACATATTAGAGTACTTGAACCCAGCTTGGAGTACGACGTATGCACGACCACGAAACTGTTTTCCCTTCTGCAATGGAAAGGAAGACAGGGATGGAAGGTGAGCCTTCGACACAAACCACCGGCTCGTCTCGGCACTGCGGCCCAGCTACTTGAGCCAGTCACGCGTCGCGACCCCTGCAGGCCAACACTCGCCATAAATTGTGCTGCCATTACCGAAAGGCATTCAGCTGAAATAAAGGACGCCCGTAAATTACGGAGAGCAGACATGCATTTTTCAGTTCCTTTATTCAGCGCGAACAGCGGACGCACTCGCAGCAGCTATCTGTCAGGGGCAGACAGGACGAGGAGAGAACTAAGAACGATCGGACGGCTCTGAAATATTCCCGCACTGCGCGATACGGGTCGGCTGAGTGCTGCTGAGGATTTTTAAGATATATTCCGCCATAAATTGCCGCCGTTTCAGCGGCCGCGACGTCGAGGAACTCTGCTAAATCGCACCCCGTTCAGTTTCGACACGAAAAATAATAAAATATGTTCCAAGTTCGAGAGAAGGCGAATGGAAAACGACACTTATCCACTGGTTCATATTCACAGACGGTACTCTCATTCTTACACTTACAAATCATTCAGGTGGTATGATATTTACCGCCCGAATGCTTTCTGGAATACGTAGCCATGTGCGTCTATACCATTAGACATAATCTGTGCGATAAATTCTATCGTAAGTAACTACAGTATGATAATTATTGAACTATATGAAATAAAATCATCGTAACTTCTGAACGGTTTGCGTTAGGACGTTCAAACGGCTCAGTTGCTCACGGGACGTGATGGGAATTAGTATGGTTTGGTTTAGCAACGAATCCACTTTCATGTGGATGGGTTTGTCAATAAGCAAAATTCGCGCATTTGACGGACTGAGAATCTGCATTTCGAGATCGAGAAGCCTCTTTACCCTTGAACGGTGACTGTGTGTTGTACAGTGTCCAGTCGCGGAATAATAAGAACGATATTCCTTGATGGCACGGTTACTACCGAACGGCACGTGAAGGTTTTGGAAGATGATTTATCCAAAGTGACCTTGAATTTGACAAGACGCGGTTCATGCAAGACGAAGCTCGACCCCATCGAAGCAGGAGTGTGTGTGACGTCCTGGAGGAGCCCCAGGGACCGCATACTGGCTCTAGGGTATCCAGAGGCCACTGGCATGGACCTCGATAGGCCGCCATTGTCTCCGAATCTGACCATAACACACGGTTCCAAAACTCATTTTTCTTCCTTGCATACTCATTGCCAAATACCAAAAGCTTGTTCTTGTTCGCTTCATGTACATACAAGTCCGCTTCCAGTGATATCTAGCGGCCAGTTCCGCGTTTTGGAGACTTGTCCGGGTACTTCTGATCAGGTGGTGTGTATGTGTATGACGTATACACGACGTAGACGTGTTTCAGAGCAATCAAAGTTGAAAATGACCCAGGACTGAAATCTGATGATCGTGTGAAAATAAATGACTTACCATAACACAGGCAGGGTGAAAAATGGAAGTGTCTTTCAGTAAAATGGCGGCAGTGAAGACCGACAATCTTACTCTTCATTAACGTTTCCTGGAAAGAAGACTCGTTATCTCCGATGATCCCCACCTAAACTCGCGAAGCGTCTCTCTAACATTGCCGTAGCTTCGAACAGCCGGTAGCACACTTCGAATTGTTTCGATGTTCTCCATTAAGCCGACCTACTGGGAACTCAAATGGATGGGCCGACTGAAGGTTCGCAAGCAGGATGACACTGGGTGGAATGCTAAAATCACAGTAGCTACAGTCTGGCACGTGGGTGGGAGGGGGGGGGGGATGCAGCGCAATGGTATGGGGATGAATGGAAAAAGTGGTTTGGGTGAAGTGGCTTTCGTGGATGACAACATGAAGTAAGTCTATAAGAATATACTACAAGAACATCTGCAATGGCCGGCCACGGTGGCCGTGCGGTTCTGGCGCTGCAGTCCGGAACCGCGGGACTGCTACGGTCGCAGGTTCGAATCCTGGCTCGGGCATGGATGTGTGTGATGTCCTTAGGTTAGTTAGGTTTAAGTAGTTCTAAGTTCTAGGGGACTTATGACCTAAGATGTTGAGTCCCATAGTGCTCAGAGCCATTTGAACCATTTTTGAACATCTGCAATGAGACAACAAATATTAATGGGAAGAAAGAAAAAAAAACATATATATGGGAGCTGGATAAAAGTCCTCAACTCCTCCTCTCCACTGCCTCTGCCAATTTCCCCCTCCACTTTGTTCGTCCATCTCTTCCTCCTCCCTTCTCTTTCTGCCCATCACCTCCTTCCCCCTTTTTCTGTCCATCTCCTCTTCCCCCTGCTCTCTGACCTCTGGCCTTGTTTATTGTTACTGCAAATTCAGATTCTGCAGTAGTATTCTGATCACAAACCAGTAAGCCATAAATACAATTTTCCTGTCAGCTAATCTTTGACTATTTTATCGTGTAAAGTTAATTGTCTCTGAACGTTTATTACAGTAACGTGTAAAAATTTGAAGTATATCGGAAAGGTACATTTGATATTTTACTAACCATGTTTCTCCTTTTGTACTAAAAAGAACTAGGTTGGTTGGTTGGTTGGTTTTGGGGAAGGAGACCAGACAGCGAGGTCATCGGTCTCATCGGATTAGGGAAGGATGGGAAAGGAAGTCGGCCGTGCCCTTTGAAAGGAACCATCCCGGCATTTGCCTGGAGCGATTTAGGGAAATCACGGAAAACGTAAATCAGGATGGCCGGACGCGGGATTGAACCGTCGTCCTCCCGAATGCGAGTCCAGTGTCTAACCACTGCGCCACCTCGCTCGGTAAAGAACTAGGTATCAAACAACACGCTCGTATTAGAATTCAACATTGTGTCAAAAATTCAAAGTAACCGTTCAAGATATACGCTTTTGAACAAATGAAAATTTACATTTTGATTTATACAGACAACAGTCCTAAGCGTACCTCTGAAGCTGCTGAGTTATGGATTTCTTACAACACGCCACACAAACTCAAAACACCACCTCAATCACACGACTGGAGCCTGATCGAGAACACCTGTTAACATTAGGAAAATAGGATCAGGAAACACCACATCACAAGTAAAACGAGACAAAGATGTTATCCTGCCGGAATGGTATATGATTCGGACTTGACCAGGGAGCACACACATTCAATACGAAGGCGTTTGGCAGCAGTTAAGAAAGGCAAGTCAACCTAATATTGGACAGTTATGTTTTGATTGACTAAATACTTACGTCTGACTTTTGGGACATCATTCAGTTTTCATTGTGAAAATGTATTTACGTTTAAAATAAATACATGTGACATTAAAAATGAAATAAGGGAGTGAGGAGAGTCATTTGTTTAACTGGGTACGTTTTGTCGGTTCAATATCCTCCTTTAGTAGTAGCACACAGCTGACATTTGATTACTTGTGACCGCCTCTGTGCCACAAGGAGCATTCCCTGGAGTGCCATCAGCTCCAGGCAGGTGGTACGGGCTGGGAGGCGTCGACGCTGAGTAGCGCCGCAGAGCAGAGCCAAGGGCGAGATTGCAGGGTGCGCCTATTAAGAGCGCCGCCTTGCTGATTGAAGGCGTAATCCCGCGGCCCGCGCCGGAAACACGGCTGCCATTACCGCGCAGAGCTTGTAAACACGTCGCCAGGTGCGCAGGGCTTAGCGGCCACTCAGCGCCCAACTTCAGCCGCAGGCGCGCTTACCGCCGAGAATTAAAAGCTCTGCTTAGCCGCAATATGTGCTGCTCCGCGCCGCACCCACCAGGTGTGAGGTGCGTCCCCACAATACTGACACAGCTGCGTCCTCTGTTCACTCTCGTCCGCCTCACACCTCTCGTACGAAAAACAGCAACACCATCCATTTTCCTACCTTCTGCTAAGTTGGCGTAATGGAATCATCGCTGAAGCGGAAGTGCATTTTGGGCCACCGTAACAGTAACTACTCCCACTACCTTCCTCGTTGCCGGCCGGGGTGGCCGAGCGGTTCTAGGCGCTACAGTCTGGAACCGCGCGACCGCTACGGTCGCAGGTTCGAATCCTGCCTCGGGCATGGATGTGTGTGATATCCTTAGGTTAGTTAGGTTTAAGTAGTCCTAAGTCTAGGGGTCTGATGACCTCAGATGTTAAGTCCCATAGTGCTCAGAGCCATTTGAACCTTCCTCGTTTCAAGAGTGCACGTGCCATCATCCGATTTCCCACAAACTTCGCTCAGTGGAAGAGTGGTCAAAACAAGCGAACACATGTCTCGGCGTATGTCCTTTTTCGCGTCGCAGCTTTTTAATTTTACGCTCCGTGTTACAAATCCGATCGAAGTGTTTATTTATTTTATTTTCATAGTTTTCATTTGTGTATCCGTAGAGGCTACTACACGACCGTCTTTTTGCCAGAATAGGGCTTACAAGGACGTTGAATTAATTGTAAAATTTAACTAGATTTTATAGTATGTGTGACATTTATTATATACCTGAGTACGGTACGTTGAGGGGGTTACAATCTTTTTAAATTCTCGTATTCTGTTATTTCATTATCAAATAAATTCTTGCACGATTTCTTTTATTTTCTTCATATATTCATTCTTCAGTAAGATTTGGTGCATTTCCCTGGATGATACTGATCGTAAAAACATTCGAAACACAGAAATTCCAGACACCACGTGCATCAAACGAAGGCTGGCTTTCCAAAGCGACTTTTCTTCATATGACTCCCACTACTGAAAATTTCATTCGTTGGCAAATAATTTCGCGGCAAACCATCCATAACGGATTACTTTTCCGAGAAATGGCGGTTGCAATAGATTGTGACTCAAGATACAAGACAGGAATCTCACCGAAAACAATTTCAGATAGTTTTCTCAATTGTTTTTTTAATTAATTCACCTGACAAACAATTAGTAGAGGAATAAGGATAAAGTTATATCAACATACATTGGAAAACATGCCTTTCGTAATCGTCTACAGACATGGGTACACAACTGAACAACAAAAGTAAAAGTAATAATCGTGTTTAGTTGACGAGGCGCACATCAAGAGGCTGCGACGCTAACTACTGTGCCACCATTTCGTCTGAGGATATCACCCCGTAAAATGCACATGAAGTATCTCGAAAACTTTGACCGTGGGAGAGAGAAGGAGGTCATCGTTCACCGTGATAGTATATACTTCTTTATTACGACCAGTCTCCTCCTGAAACTAGCATCAGGTATCATGAGAAATTTAAAACAATTTACAAGGGGATATAAAATCTGTGTTTATTATCGGCTCTTAGCTGTTAACTGCGACGTTTTTATATTCTTACAACATGTAGGACACTACTTTCATAAAAAAGTGTGTTACTGAATACATCGAAGGTTCATGAAACGTTAATTTCACAAAATTCACTGAAAAGCAATAAAATCACTAACAATTGCTTTCAATCCTATTACATGAGTACGAAAAACACTGATGGACTGTTTCAAGTAACTGAGACGTTGCCATTAAGTTGAACATCCGAAACATCGCAAAACGTTGGGAAAGAAGAACATCTTTGAACTTTGTGGAATAAGATGCTTTTGTACTGCCGCGATATAGTCGACAGATACTATTCCGGAGAACTCTAGCAATGAAATAGCTTGTCTGCAATCACAGACGTCCGCAGCTCGTGGTCGTGCGGTAGCGTTCTCGCTTCCCGCGCCCGGGTTCGATTCCCGGCGGGGTCAGGGATTTTCTCTTCCTCGTGATGACTGTTTGTGATGTCCTTAGGTTAGTTAGGTTTAAGTAGTTCTAAGTTCTAGGGGACTGATGACCATAGATGTTAAGTCCCATAGTGCTCAGAGCCATTTGAACCAATCACAGACAATTCCGTATTCGTCAACTGTACGAATGTGCTATTGTAATTCTAGTCAACGAATGACTATTTTTTCCCCATAACGTATCGACGTAGATGACGGATTTTCAAACACTTATAAAATCAGCTTGTATTCTACAGAATTTCGTAAGAATAAATTATGGGTCACGAGTCTAGCAAGAAATGTACGGATGCCTTCTGCAAAACTGTCGCACTGTTGCAATCGCCGGCCGCAGTGGCCGAGCGGTTCTAGGCGCTACAGTCGCAGGTTCGAATCCTGCCTCGGGCATGGATGTGCGTGATGTCCCTAGGTTAGTTAGGTTTAAGTAATTCTAAGTCTAGGGGACTGATGACCTCAGATGTTAAGTCCCATAGTGCTCAGAGCCATTTGAGCTGTTTCAATCAGAGCTGATATGAGTGAAATTCAAGTTGGAGTTTATTTTTACTAACCACTTTTTACTTTGCAAGGTTCAACATGTTGTTGTTGACAAAATGTTAACTACAATGTCACAATGTCTGAACGAAAGTAATTAATTGCGACACATCTTTTCTCAATTTTTTCTAGTCCCGAACAATTCCGTCCAATTTCGGACGACTTTGGAATTGTAAACACTGCGCCCTATAGCTTCTCTTTCAAGCTGCGGTGATAGTTTTCTTGAAATTTTTTGCATCGATCTAGTTTATACTTACATAATTAGCCCTTCGGTAACTGACTCCTCGATCGAATAATGCTCACAGCAAAATAAAGCTACGTCATTAGTTCGCGCGGGCCCTTATCTGTGGATACGATTCATTCTACCTGCACCAGCGACTATCGCGCCGCTGAAGAATTACGGCCGATTTCATCTTTCAAAATGCCGCCGCGGTGGATGGAAAGTTATATGAGAACCAAAACAGAGATCTTACATAATTGTGTTTTATAGTGAGCGTCCGTTCTTTTAACCTCAATGGAAGGAACGGGTAATGCCTGTTTACTAGTGACTTTCAGTGGCGCATATAGCGCCGGTTGGTTAAATAGTGAGAACTGAGTTTTGTAATTTGAGAGGATTTCTTAAGGAGGAGTCCATATTTTATTTAATTTTTGCGTCATATAGTAAAATGAAACAGAAGTGAAAGTTTACTCTAGCGTTAAGCTCATGTAATTAACTGATGTTCTGCGAAATTTTTGTATATGCAACAGTGTAAATGGTATCTTGTTTCCGTTTAAGTCTAATTTCTATTTTAAGATTGTTCCAATGGTACTTGCCCGAGGGGGCGCAGCTGTAGGCGTTATATTGATTTGAATTGTAGAATATATTGATTAATTATTGTGTATTTTAATTATAATAAAATGCCAGTTTGTAATACGTATGGGGATCAATTAGCTTGTAAAGCTGAACGTAAATTGTCCTTCCTACTCTCCGTCTAATATTTCCCTCTTTTCATTAATGTATGCTTGAGATGCTTAAATACTTGTTACCTGACATTTACTTATGAGAGTTCAAGTTCTAAAGTTTATGCTAGAAGAGTCTTTTCAGAGCAATGTTACGACATTACGCACAGGATTTTAGTAAGTCTACGGATGTGTGACTATTACTACTTGTATTTAAGGACGAGCTGGAAATTCCATTTCTGAGCACCAAATGTCGACAACAGGACAACTCATCTTTAGTTTCTCGCGTTGGTGATTCACCATTGTCATGGAAACTACAGGACAGTTTAAAAGTAACCTGGCGGGCACAGTAGTTAAAAAAAACACAAACGCTCCGGCTGAACTTCAGCGACGGTTCAGCGTGTGGTCTCAAGTGACGCCAGCAGAAGGCGACGGAAGTAAACGCGTGGATCGCACGCGGCCAGTGACCCTGCTAGTCTAGGCCGCTGCCAGCATCGGCGCTGAGAGGCGTATTCAGGCGGCGTCTCTGCTCACTTGGCAGCGACGTCGAACGAGGATACGGAATGAGAACCACTGGCAAACACACTTGGACGCCAGTGTTGTCTTTCCAATCGACTCGCACATGCAGTTCCCTCTGCACTGTGAAAATAACCGGTTGATGTTAGGAAACAGATATGGGATACTTTTCCTCTAGTTTATACTGACAAAGAACAGAAGCAGTGACAAACCAAGAAAAATACAAGGGGTACTGAAACAGCAGTACAAAATGCTTTGACGCACACTGTACTGCTCCTTCAGTACTCCTTGTATTTTTCTTGGTTTATTGTCACTGCTTTTGTTCTCTATTTTCCACAAACGTGAAACGAAGTAACATAAAAACTATGTGCTGTAGCCCACGCACGCACGCATGCACGCACACAGGTATTACGATCTATTACGTTCGTCTCTCAATGTAGGTGTCGTGTAGTACTCATCACTTGCGTTTCTAACACGATTAACCACTATCATCTCTAGTTATGACAGCAGATGTATAGAACTATGCTTTTTAAGTCCTGGAGGGAAAGTTTAGTATCACATCCGATAGTTAAAATATCTTCAGGATTTCATTGCGGATAATATAGCGTCTATCACAAAAAAAGAAAACAAAAAAAAAAAAAAACGGTCAAAGCATAAAGTGCAACCCGTGGTGTAGTAGCGAATACTATCTGACCGATAAAGTTAAGGGCAGAGTTTTTTTGGGAGTCCTGATTACGCTACAAAGCGTAAAACAGTAACTGGCATTTGCTACCACAGTCTTCCCGAGCAAGTTCTACTATATGGGAAAGGACACTTGTGGAGAGGTCTGGGATGCAAACACAAAATTTGTAACAGGCACCTGAGTACACAGGTTGTTTAAGAATTTGGAAATTTCGCGAACGTTAGCACAAATTCATGAAGCATCCACTGATTCTCGGTTCGTAAGACGCTTGTGACGGCAAATAATGTCGAGCTCAATGAAACGTCAGGGCAGCAATAGATTCCTGGTTTATGGTGTTTCCCTTCGAGGCTCGGCATCAACGTTACTCGCTCTGACTTGTGGAAATCACTTTCAGTTTTGTTTGGACACCATCTCTTGAGATTGCACCTGCTTTTGCTTTATTTCGGTGGTTGTTAATGGCCGCAGCTGTAAATAAATGCAATCGGATATTATTTAATGGGAGAGAACAATTCACACACAGGAATAGAGGAGAAGATACGGGAGGTGTGACCATGTGCCTGATCACAACGCCATGTACCGGTTTCTACTTTTTTATGCAGTTTGAGGAGTAATGGGTTTACATTGAATTATAGTCACTGTTTATGGGACACAAATTTGGACCTTACGAAGTTTCAGTTCACACGCACACTTGTGACTGCTTTTTAATACTATTTACTCTCTTGTATCCTTCTAGAATATTCCGCACGAAGATGACTACAGAGTTAAGCACATTTGTGTAGTGTGTACAAAGACCGCATGATTTAAAATACACCCCCATGTGAAATGAGGTTCAAAATAGTTCAAATGGCTCTGAGCACTATGCGACTTAACTTCTAAGGTCGTCAGTCGCCTAGAACTTAGAACTAATTAAACCTAACTAACCTAAGAACATAACACACATCCATGCCCGAGGCAGGATTCGAACCTCGGTTCCAGACTGTAGCGCCCAGAACCGCACGGGCACATCGGCCGGCGTGAAATGAGGAAGATGATGAAATGGGTACTGAGTGTTGCCGCCATTGCTGGCTATAACGCGGCTGCACGCATCGCCATTGAATCGCAGGGACTCTGGGTGTGTTATTGGGGTACAGCAGTCCATGCTGTTTCCACCTATCGCCAAAGCTGATCTGGTGTAACAGTGGGTGGGGTACCCCGGCCCAGTTGTTCCGCTATCACAGATCAGACGTTTCCGATCGGTGAGAGATCAGGAGAAAAGGGAAGCCAGGGCAGCAACGCACGTGTGGTCGCGCATTATCCTGTTGCCACGTGGCCGTCGGCAAGCTCCGAAGGTATGCGAAGGCGACAAGCTCCAACAATTCAAAGATATAACTCAGGCTGGTTAGCGTACCGGCTGTGAGTACTAGGTGGGTGGGGGAGTGGAACTCAATACCACCCCAAATCATAAAAGGGACTGCAGGACCTTTTGGTGATGTATACGGCAACAGTTCAACAGACAGTTACCACGGTGTTTCCAGACTCTAATGGGACCATCGTGGTGGTGCAGGCGAAGTTGGGATATGACTGAAAACAATGTCTTTGCGTTCGGTTTGGTATGTCAGTCGTTCATAGCACCACTGCCAGCGCAAACACCTGTGGCGCTGACTCAGTGGTAAACGCAGCAATGGTCGCCTTGCAGACAGTCCACTCTGCTGCTAACGACGTCGAATGGTGCTTGTAGCGCAGCAAACCGAATTCGTTGTAATTTGGTTCGTAATGTGGCAGAGCGATCCGTCACTGCAATGCGCACAATATGTCTGTTCATCACGTATAGTGGTGCAACGAGGTGGGTTCCGTCGGTCCGTCGTTCCCTCCTGCATCCAGCGATCACAGATCCGTATCACAGTTACTTGCTTTGGACAGACACGATCAGCGATTTCTCTGAAGGTTAATCCTTAATACTTACAGGTGGCGCTACTGGCGCCCATGCTATTCTAATCATGGGCATCTCTCATCGCCGCCGCTAATGCATGCTGCAAATTTCAACCGATTTTGATACTTCCTTCAAGGTGTGTAGCTCTGTCAGCTAGGCTACGCCGAGGAAATTCCTCTTTCCTCAGGGCTTGGCCCACCAGCAGGTACGCAATTTTCTGTTCATGTAGTTAGAGTCAACTGAATGACGTCGACTAAGTCGTCGCACTTTTGGCTACCTCACTATCGCTTGCCGGCGTTTTACGACAAAATAACTTCTCACTTGGAAGCGGCTGCAACTAGTCACGTGACCAGTCCACCTGGCTTCGTCTGGTAACGCGATTTGCCGAGAAACGTGCAGTTAACTCTGCAGACGCGAGACGCGACTCGCTGTCTGAGGTGGCCGCCACGGCCGCCAGAGCAACGAACCTGGTGGCCGTTGCTCTGCGCGCCCGCGGCCGTTCAAGGTCACGCGCCGCATTCAAACCTGTGCCGCGCCGTGTGTGTGTGTGTGTGTGTGTGTGTGTGTGTGTGTCGCTCACGTGCTGCCGCAGACTGAGATGCAGGTACGCAAAATCTCCCAACGCCGGACGCGACGCCCAACGAATACTGAACGCTTCTTTCTGTCCGGACGACGCGCAAACATTTGCCCACGAGCACTCTGGCGCGCCAATAATTCAACCCGACGACCGACAGCTGCGCTCTTCGGAATATTCAGTGACCGCGCGTGACTCGGAAAACGTCCATCTCAATGTGAAAACTGAATTACCGTAGAAATGGCGGTAGGTGGGAGGGCGGGTGGGGGGGAGGGGGGGTTAAGCAAACAGGCGACGTCTGGAGATACGCGCTCTTTCTGCAGTTGCACGTGGGACCGACACAGAGAGTCCGCAGACCACCGAAGTCGGCCATCTTTTCAAATAATTAGGCCGGTGCGCTGCCGGCCTCAGTGCAACACCAACACCTACAGAGTTCGGACGACTGTTGGCGGAATTCAAATAATTTTGCGTTCTCAGGCGAATAAGGTGACGTTCCCATACGTGAAATATGGATCGCGAGAATGTTTCGCGCAAGAAAGATAGAATTTGTGGCAGTGTTGTTGAAATATGAAATATATATTACACATACGTAAATCAAAATTACACGATTTTCAATTAACCGATTGCGTAAACTGAAGGATGCAGATAATTAGTGAGCAAATTCAGTTAAAAACTGTAGCCTGATCATCGTATTACTTCACCACGGTTAGTGTGACGTGCTTTAATGAGTAGTGCTGGAATAGCATTACAGTTGGTAACAGACATCAACTTCAGTTTTTTGAAGAAGGTATTAAACAGAACGAATAAATATTGTTACCGCATGGTTATGAATAGGCTCTATTCCATTGAAAATTAATTTCTGAATTTAGACTGCTTTTCAGTGTACCAAAGAAGCACGAGTTTGTAATAAAACTCGTCTCTGTCATCAACCATTCGTAAACGCACGATACGTTCGTTGCAGTGCCTGTGTTGTTAAGAAGAAAGATGCAGTGTTCCTTCCGACAGTTGAATGACGTCACTGCCGAACCGGGACTCCAACCCGGACTCGGAAAATGCATGAGTGTCTCAGGGAACATTTCATCGCTCTTAACAACGTAAGCACTGCGATATCCTATGTATCCGCTGATACCAGACAGTAAATTTCAACTAAAATGTCCTCCCCTTTACAGGAATTACATAACGTGTGGTGGGTAGGAGTGCAGCTTCTCATGCAGGAACGAATAGAAGTTTGGAAGTGGCCACGACTGGTGCAGGTATAGCCAAAGCGGTTAACGTACCGCTCGTGTAAAGCGGGAGATTCAGCTTTGAGTCCCGGTCTGGCACATATTTTCACTGACGTCATTCCACTGTACAGCTGATCGTTGCCCGTATTCACAGCTGAGGAAACTGGTTACTATTCGTCACGTTCTTCTCGCGACAGCTCATTCACACGCACTGGGCTTTGTTTTAACAGCGAAATCCGCAATTCAGAACCCTTCTTAAGCACAGAAACGTCATTGCATACAACATGCCGAAAACCCCAAAGAAATCGGACGCACCGTGAGCATGCCGTCGGCCGATGTTGTCGGGCGACCTCTGACGATGGCATCTGGCGAGTGTCGTCGGGCTCACTGTGGCCGCAGCCTGACAGAACAGTTCCTAATACACTCTGAAGTAACAAAGAAACTGGTACAGGCGTGCGTATTCAAATACAGATACAGAAACAGGCAGAATATGCCGCTACGGTCGGCAACGCCTATATACGGCAACAAGTGTCTGGCGCATTTGTTAGATCGGTTATTGCTCCTACAATGGCAGGTTATCAAGATTTAAGTGAGTTTGATCGTGGTGTTATAGTCGGCGAGCGATGGGGTAGAGCATCTCCGAGGTAGTGATGAAGTGGGCTTATTTTCCTGACCATTTCACCGTGAAAATCAGGAATCCGGTAAAACATCAAATCTCCGACATCGCTGCGGCCGGAGAAAGATCCTGCAAGAAGCGGGCAACGACAACTGACGAGAATCGTTGAACGTGACAGAAGTGCAACCCTTCCGCAAACCGATGCAGATTTCAATGTTGGGCCATCAACAACTGTCAACATGCGAACCACACTCGTGTCATCATCATCAGCCAATTCAATCATTAAATGATGTGGCCTCTTCGAGTCGTGGATTCAGGTAGGCTTTCAGCAGTCTTCTCCAAGTGGGACGGTCTTGGGCAGTTCTCTGCCAGGTGTTATCAGCGATCTTCTTGATGTCTTTGTCCCATCTGTCTGGTGGTCTTCCTCTAGGCCTCCGGTGCTCTCTCGGACTCCACTCCAGTACTAGCTTCGTCCATCTGTTGTCTTTCCTTCTTGCAACGTGGCCAGCCCACTGCCATTTCAAGGAACCTACTCTCTCTAAGATGTCATTAACCTTCCTCACAGACCGGATGTCATCTGCCCTTTTCCTGTCCTTTCTGGTATAGCCCAGCATTGATCTCTCCATGGCTCTCTGTGCTGTCCTAAGTTTCCCTTTTGTGAATGAGTTCAGTGTCCATGTCTCGCAGCCATACGTCATCACAGGAAGAATGCATTGATCAAATACTGCTTTCTTCAAATTTACTGGTATTTTTGATCTGAACACTTTTGAATTCTTCCCAAATGCTTGCCAGCCAAGCTTGATGCGTCGATAGATTTCTGGCCTTATGTCTCCCTTCATATTTATAATCTGGCCAAGATACACACTCGTGTACTCTTGATTAATGCACGACACAAAGCTTTACGTCTCGCCTGGGCCAGTCAGTACCGACACTGGACTGTTAATGACTGGAAAGGTGTTACCTGGTCGGATGAGTCGTTTCAAATTTTATCGAGCGCACGGACATATAAAGGTATGGAGACAACGTCATGAACCCACGGACCCTGCATGTCAGCAGGGGACTGTTCAAGCCGGTGAAGGCTTTGTAATGTTGTGGCGCGTGTGCAGTTGGAGTGATATGGGACGCCTGATACGTCTAGAAACGACTCTGACAGGTGACGCCCATTCATGTGCACTGTGCATTCAGACACGTCCACAACTGCTACAGAGTGGCTCCAGGAACACTCTTCTCAGTTTAATAACGCGCTGGCCACCTAACTCCCAGACATGAACGTTACTGAGCCTGTATGGGATACCTTGCAATGTGCTGTTCAGAAGAGATCTCCACCCCCTACAGATTTAGGAACAGCCATGCAGGATTCATGGTGTCAACTCCCTCTAGCACTACTTCAGACATTAGTCGAGTCCGTGCGACCTTGCGTTGCGGCACTTGTATGTAACAGCGGGGGCCCTACACGATATTAGGCAGGTGTACCAGTTTCTTTGGCTCTTCAGTGTAATACGGCTGGTATTCTGGAAGTCTTAAGGGGGCTCCGGAAAGGCTCAAAATCATGAAAAGTTCAATTTTTACTTTTTTGCGTTTTCTGAATCTGCAGACTATTACCTTTTAATAGATATATAATTTATTCAATTCCGAAGACTAGAACTATTTTTAAATATTTTTTTTTGAAATGTGTTCTACATGGGCGTGACCCACTGTGGCGCTGTTAAACTGCTGTCAAATGGTATTATTAACGTCCGTGTTCATAAGCATAGTCTGCCTCGTGCAATAATGGAGGTGATAAAACCTATTTTCAGAGACTTAGCAGCACCTGAACTGTTGAAAAAGTGTATTCACGGAAAAACTCAAACCCCAATGAAAGTGTAAATAGTGTTATATGGTCGAGAATCCCCAAGACTGTATTTGTTGGAATAGAAACACTTCACTTTGGTGTGTATGATGCTGTTGCGACTTTCAATGATGGTAACATTGTAAGGTGCAAGGTATTTAGAAATATGGGAATGAAGATAGGTTCTAACATGGTACGAGCGATGCTTGCTTTAGACAAGGAACACCTTCGGGCTGCAGACAGGACTGTAAAGAGTCTAGAAATACAAGCAAGAGTAAACAGGAGGAGGAACAAGAGGAAGCTGGAGGAGGAGTTTGCAGAGGATGAAGATAATCCATCCTATGGACCTGGAATGCACTAAAAAGTTAATCCAATCTTTGTCGCTCGATTCCCAAAACTTTTATTTTCTCATACTAATTACATGTTTTCTAAGGATCTTCCAAACATATTTGTTTCAAACTTACAGTAAATGTTACACAGCACCTTCTGCATAATTTAACACAGCCTTTTTCCAAAAAACTGTATATTTTTGAATATATAAATAAAAATTGCAAAAAATGTTGTGAATTTTCATTACAATTGAAAAAAAATCATCTTTAATAACTGAACTAAAATTTTGTAAAATCCCTGTGTTAAGTTGTAGGCCATATTCCAATAAATAATCTGTAAAAAGTTCAACTTCCTACCTCAAATACTTTGTGAGGAAAGATGTAATTTATAAGCGTTATTTTAACATTGCAAGTATAGGGCGTTCCGGAGCCCCTTAAGCACTTGTACAATAACATCCCTTAAGCACTTGTACAATAACATCATGATTCATAGAAAGACTGGTCACAGGAATCGCTCACAGCATGCCACGTTATTAAATTCAGAATTAATTAATTACGAAACGTTCATCATATGGCAGCAGTACATTATTAAAACAAATTACCGACGATCTGTTGGGTATTTTTCAGTGTCAACGGTGCCCTATAGTAAAAGCCAATTTTAATAGTCTTAGAAAATGGGATTCACGGTAATGGGTAATTCAATGCATAAAACAAGGTTAACTGTATGACCAACGTACTAACAGTGAAATTTTTCTGGTTTTACACCAAAATTTTTGTTTCCGACCAGCACGAAATATTCTACTGTATTTGTTTTCGTTGCACTACACGTTTTTGGCACGGCAAACGCCGGATTGCTCAACTCTAAGACATGAAATCGGGCATCATTTTCACTGATCTTACTATCTCTTGACTAATAAGCTTAACGGCTTTTAACCCGCTGCGTACGAAGACGTCCCGTCGGCTACCTGTATACGCCAACAATTTCGCAATCAACGGGCGCACGCCTATTGTTGCAGCATATGGCTGCTGATTCGGTGTAAGCGGAAGCACGTACTGCTGCGTCACAGCCACCGCCGAGGTGTAGACTGGGAATCGGTGCAGCTGTATAGCACGGCAGTGCCTTTGTCCTGGAGTTGCGAGTTTGTGTTCTTGCGAGGGCAGCGCGCCACGCCCCCTGGCCGCCGCTTACGACACCCACGCCGGCCGTCCGCAGCAAGAAGTGGCTCAGGGGCCCGCCGCCACTCACCCCCCGGCCATTGATCGCCGTCCTGCAACACGCGGACGCGTCGCGAGCACCAACAGCACAGCACAGCACGCCCCGCCTGACAGCCCAATCGGACCGCCGCAGTTCCTGCCGGAAAAAGTGAGGAACACGAGCTACGAAACGCGCATGCCACGGCCAGGTGTGTCGTCTTCCGCGAGACAGAATTGGGTCACCGCTGCAAATAACGCCTGCCGCTGCTGCATAAAATCCCACAGTCAGTCACTACTGGAAACCAGACACGAAACAATTCTTTTTCTACTCTTATACCACGCTACCGCATCCATCTCGTGTAGTGTGACGAGGGACTGGGAACTTTCAAACTGGCTCACTTTCCGCCTAAGCGATTGTGGGCAAGAAGTCTGAATAATAATCGTATACTGTTATGTTTGGTTTTTGGGGCGCTCAACTGACCGGTCATCAGCGGCCGTACAAATTCCCAACCTTTGCTCAGTCCAAACTAGCAATATCATGAATGATGATGAAATGATGAGGACAACACAAACACCCAGTCATCTCGAGACAGGTGAAAATCCCTGACCCCGCAGGGAATCGAACCCGTGACCGCGTGCTCGGGAAGCGAGAATGCGACCGCGAGACCACGAGCTGCGGACTGGTGTACTGAAGTAATTTTATATGTATCCAAACTATGTTATTTGTGTATTGGAGTATCATATGAAACACGTATTTCACAAATGTGTTTTTATTTGTTAGGTCGAGCGCACGAGCGGCGCCTCCGACGGCAGAAACCTCCGTCACAAGGGACGAGGCAGCCAGCGATCGCAAGATGATGACTCCGTTCAGTGTCGTAGCCTCTGACACTACGGAGTACTTCAAATTTCCGCTGTAAAACTTTTTTTCTTTTAAACTGAACAACTAATACGTACCAGGTAATATTTGATTTTGACGTGCTTCACTCTTATTTAATGGATGGAACCCATGCACTGAAAGTAGGTGCGTTGTATACCGTATCTTTATGGCTTGCGAAGTGATTGAAGGTGGTAATGATGCTTTTATGTGATATGAACTAAGACGAAATCTTAAATCATGATAATGAGAGCAAAAAGGGAGATGGTCAAAACCACGAGACACAACTAGAGTAACTTGCAATTTTCAGGCCAGGTCTGTTTGGAACATAAGCCTTGCCATCTAATCCTCTTTTCCCACAATCTTCCTGTGTTCACTTTGGTACACCAGTCCTCGCCTCTTGTATCAACATACTCCTCCACACCCGCAGGCGTCTGTCCCTTTGTCTTCCTCTTGGCAATTTGCTTCTCATCTCCATTTCATATATGGTCTTGGGAATCCTCTTGTTCTCATTTCTCTTCGAGTGCCCATACCTTGAGATGTTTGTATCATGCTCAGCAAGTTTTAGTCTTTCACTATTTCCTTACCCTTTTATTCGTCATTATATCTCTCTCCTTGTTACCCCCATAGTACTTCTGTGGAATGTCACTCCACATTGTTGTTATCCGCTTACATCTCTTTCCTTAAATTTTCAAATACTTGGTAAAATTTAGAAAGAAGCACCTAAAACTGGGGTTCCTAATATTTCTTAGATCGTTATCCCTGGGTGCAATCAGACCTTCGCTCAACCAGTCTCCTCCTCCTCCTTTTGCTCATATGACAAACTTTAGCACCTAACTAAATTGCAGAATGAAAGCCTTTCTTTGAACACTTATGTTTATAAAGATGAATGATATTTAGAGTGTGAGTAGATAAGACTATGCGAGGGACACGTAACCTTCACATGCTACTAATTGAGAAAAAGTGATCGTTCATAACTTATTGATCAATATTAGTCTTCCGAAATTGTGATAATACTAATCATCTTTTGAAAATAATTAAGCTTCGTGAGTGGAACAGAATCGAAAAGTTTAGTTTTACCCCTCACAAAATTTTATTTTAAGACATATGTGATTAAAAAATTAAAATTAAAAACGAAGGTCACAATTGGTTGGTGGGTTACGGAATAAGAAACTTGGGGAAAAATTGGCCCCATGACATAAATACATGGACCATAGCTTGTACGGGCCCATATCAATCCTGTCCTGGGAAGATCAGATCTACACTTAGGCATCTTTGATTAAGCGAGTCGAAGTTGCTGGTGTGCAAAAGTCCGCTATGCTAGAAGGGTGGTTCTAAGCGCCCGCCGTTGGCTTTGGCACGTAAAGACGGTCAGTTCTGCCGAAGCCTTCTCAAAGAGAAGATCGCGAGCGCGCACGTTCCGCGTGCGCCTTGGGGGGACAGTTCACCCTCCAATGCTGTCGTAACCATTAAATCTGATTGCTCACTGAAACTCAGTCAGCCAAACTATACACGCTGGAGCAACATTGCAAACCTTATACGGGACAGATACTCTGACCCAGTGACAAACGATGAAAGAAGGTCGGAGGCATTGCAAGTGTTTGGGAGGCGAAGAGTGTTTGGAAAGACAGGGTGACGACGACAACGTGTTGCAAACAACTGGTGACAACAAGAATGTGTTAACCATCATAAGAACAGAAAGAAGAAATTGTCAGGCCACATCTTGACAAGGTAGTACTTGCTTGAACAAGGAACTGAAGGAATGGTAATGGGAAATAATAACAGCAACAAGAAGAAGAAGAAGAAAACGACACTGAAGTGCAAAGCTCAAGAAGGAAAAAAGGTAGAAGTGGGAAAGAATCATGCTTGCACCTGCTGCAAGGCATACTAATAATGACGAAAGGAAGAAAGAAACAATCACCACCACCACCACCGGAATATGGCAACCGTGCAGTGCTGTCTTCAATGCAAAGTCCTACAGCAACCTTAATCAATTGATGATGAAGAAAAAAAACCACCAACATCAATTTAAAGTGCTGTGCTGATCTCGATTACTGCCTAACTGCATATGTCTGCAGATTAACTATGCTTCATCTAGATGGGTAGATCATGTAACTAATGAGGTACTGAATAGAATTGGGAATAAGAGGAATTTGTGGCACAACTTGTCTAGATGAAAGGATCGGTTGGTAGGACATCTTCTGAGGCATCAAGGGATCACGAATTTAGTATTGGTGGGCAACGTGGAGGGTAAAAATCGTAGAGGGAGACCAAGAGATGAATACACTAAGCAGATTCAGAAGGGTGTAGGGTGCAGTAGTTACCTGGAAATAAAGAAGCTTGCACAGGATAGAGTAGCATGCAGAGCTGCAAGAAACCAGTCTCTGGACTGAAGACCACAACAACAACAACATGTCTCATGCATATGAAACTGCACTTGTGCAGAACACATGTGTGAGAACTAGCACGACATTTTTCGCTGACACTTGGCAGCAAAAGAAATTAGTGACTTATGTGTTGTAAATTACAGGAGTAGTACGGTCAGGTGAACGGCCAATAGTTTGACTAAAATCCAGCGAAGAAATCCAAAGTTGGATTTCAAATCTGTCATGTTCGTTTATGACATTTGATACCATTTAGTGTGTCTTATTTACTGAGTGATAAAAGCTTTGTATCCGCGACATAAAATGGAACACGCATTCTAAACAGACAATTCCCTTAGTTGGATAACGAAATAGCCGCAGTTTTATTCTGACTTATCGAGCGGCGTGCTGCATACATGTACCCGCAAACAAACAAAACAAAATAATTAGACAAGGGATAGTTAAAACTTAGTGACTACCCCTCGCATGCTAAAGCTGTCGCAGCAGGTGTACAAGGGTGGACCTCTTTTTTTACTCGCAGGAGCTCGGCGTTATTCGTAACTTAAGAATCTACCTAATCATTCCAGCGTCATGCAAAAGGGAGTGTTTTTTGCGTTTGAATTAACGACTAGGTGAGGTGCGACGCTTTGTTCGCGTCTGAGTTCGCTCACACGACACTTGCCAGGACGCGGCCGCTGGAGGCAGCAGCCGGCTACCGCGCGCAGCTGTGCCGGCGAGGCGCCAGCCACTTCGCAGTGATCAAGGAGCGGCTCGCGGTAGGCGCGGATTGCCCGCGCGTCGGCCAATTGCCGGCCGGGCCCTGCCAACCTCTCAAGCGCGGCGATGGCAGAGGCAGCGCCCGCGGCGGAATGGCGCCTCCTGGTCCACGGCGGCGCTCACACAGCCCCATTCAACCGCTGACGCACGTTCTGTCACGTCCGGGAAGCGCCTACACACTACACACGCCGCACCACGTCACGACGCGTCAGATAACGCCCGCCGCGGCTCTCACATTCCTCGTCAAGGCGTCCATTAATACTGCAACCGTTATTTCGTCTGCTTGCGCCTGCGTTTCAGTAGCTCGCCCCCCCCCCTCCCCTCCCCGTAAGCGGTCAATTTCGATGGGATGGGAAAGCGTACTGTATATGACCTAACCAGCAACAGCGTTAACTAATTGTGGTCACATTTACGTCCCAAACAAAGTGGTGCAATGAGAGATCGCTATGAAACACAGTTTCGCGACTTGTTATCACAAAGCCTTGAAGGCTTGCAGTTTGTTCTGTTGAGTCATCGGTCTTCTGACTGGTTTGATGCGGCCCGCCACAAATTCCTCTGCTATGAGAACATCTTTATCTCCCAGTTGCACATGCAACCTACGTCCTCAATTATTTGTTGGCTGCATTCCAGTCTCTGTCTCCCTCTAGCACCATGAAAGTTACGCTCTCATCTCTCAACAGGTACGCAATCATGTTAATCCTCCTCCTTGTCACGGTTTTCCATATATTCCGTTGCTCGCCGACTCGGCGGAGATAGGTCATTTTGCTGCAGAACTCTTAACTTCATCTACTTCGTGACAATCAAACCTGATGTCAAGTTTCTCGCTGATCTCATTTATACCACTTCCCATTACTTTCGAACTCTTGATACTTTCTTTTATTTCCATCACTGCTTCTTCGATGTATAAACTGAACAGTAGGGGGGAAGGGGGGGGGGGCGAGAGATTGCATCCCTGTCTTACACCCTTTTTAATCCGAGTACTTCGTTCTTGGTCTTCCACTCTTCTTGTTCCCTCTCCGCTCTTGTAAATATTGTGTATCACCCTTTTCCCCCATAGCTTACTCCTATTTATGTCAGGATTTCGAACATCTTGCACCATTTGATATTACTGTACGCTTTTTACAGGCCGACAAATCCTATAAACGTGACCTGATTTTACTTTAGTTTTGCTTCCATTATTAACCGCAACGTCAGAACTGCCTGTCTGGTGCCTGTATCACCTTCACTGAAGCTGAACTGATAGTCATCTAACGTTATCACCAATTTTCTTTTCCATTCTCTGGGTATTATTCTCGTCCGCAATTTGGATGCACGAGCTGTTAAGCTAATTCTGCGGTAATTCCCGCACTCTACGGCTCTTGTAATCTTCGGAATTTTGCGGATGATTTTCCCAAAGTCAGATGGTATATCGCCAGACATCATTCCACACACCGAAGTGAATAGTCATCTTATTGCCACTTCCCCCAACGATTTTAGCAATTCTGGTGGGATGGTATCCACCCCTTCTGCCTTATTCTATCTGAAGTTTCCCAAAGCTCTCTTTAAATTCTGACTAATACTGGTCCCGTATTTCTTCTACCGTCATTATATTTGTTGGCAATGATTCGGGTCAGGTGGTCTAGTGTTAAAAACGCTTTCCTGGAAACCAGAGACCGCGGGGTCAAGTCCTGGTCGCTTTTCTAGTTTCCTGATATTTCCTAGTTCACCTTTTCGACCACGACGGCAAACGCTTCTGAAGCGTATAATGTTTCTGGCTTGAGGACGGTGTTTTAATGTATGATGTATTGGAGATGCTTCCAGCTTCACATTGCTCTAGTCAACTTTTGATTTCTCTATTCGTGAGCTTCATTCTCTATCCCATTTGCCTGTTTGATCACCCCAAGATAGTTGAATTTGTTGGCCGGCCGGAGTGGCCGAGCGGATCTAGGCGATACAGTCCGGAACCGCGCGACCGCTACGGTCGCAGGTTCGAATCCTGCCTCGGGCATGGATGTCTGTGATGTCCTTAGGTTGGTTAAGTTTAAGTAGTTCTAAGTTCTAGGTGACTGATGACCTTAGAAGTTAAGTCCCATAGTGCTCAGAGCCATTTGAGCCATTTGAGCCATTTTTGAGTTGAATTTGTTAACTGCCTTGATCTTTCCACATTCTCTCGTGATCTTTTTCGTCTGACGAGTGGTCTGTTTTCCCAAGGAGATGTGTTGTCGCACCTTTCCAGCCATCTCTGTTAGGGCCTTCATTTGCTTACCAGTGACCGGGTTAGCTCCGAGTATTGCCAGATCATCTGTGAATGACGGAAAGCCAATATAGTCCTTCCGTTCTCGTTTTTGGCCTGATGTTTCTGGCCCGATGGTTAATGAAGTCCCTCTATCTTCAATACTTGTTCCATTTCTTGGCAACTTTGACCAGTAGCATACTGAACAGTAGGAGTGAAATACCATCCCCCTGTCTCATTTTTGCTCTAATCTCTTAAGACTTTGGTACCTCTCCCGTGAATTTTATTTTGGATTTTCTGTTTGTTTGATACGGTTCACTTTCTCGAGCCCCCTCTATTCAAGTTCTTGGATCACTGATTGTCCATATATAGTCTTGTATGCCCTAGTTGTAGGTCCATATGCTCGCTCTTCTCATCGCCTGGCATCTTAGGACTTCCTTTAAACAAATAATTTGTCGATGAGAAGGCGAAAAAGATGACACTACTGGCGGAAGTGACGTAAAGTTACAAGCAACATAATAAAAAGTCGATGGTGTGCGAACTACAGCAAGAAAGGCACCTCACTGACCGAACATAGAAGCAGGTTTCAAGTATCTACAGGGAATCACTTTAACATTAGGACAATGTGATATGTTAACCTTGCAGCATAATAACGTTATTCGTAACAAAACAAATATATACCCTAGTATTGTATTCCGTGATGTGTCTCGTAAATAACAGCATAAACTTTTAACGCACATAAGTTCTTTTATAATACTATTTAAATACAACTCGGTCCTACATTCACGTTACTTTAATATTCGGACACTTTGCAGAACTAATCATTTCAAGACAAGATTTTTGTGGAATATTAAATGTTTCAATATCTTGTCGGGTAGCCATTCTGTTTTATCACTTCTCTCAAACGCTGCGGCATACTGCAAAAGATCTTTGTTAAATAGTCCACATGTAGACTGTCCCATTCTTCTTTTAATCGACGCTTTACAGTTTCCTTAGGCGATATTGGCGTTTTTCTAGTACGTCGCTGCAGTTCTCCCCACGCATCCTCAATGGGACTGGGATCTGGTGATTGAGATGGTGGTTGACACACTTCCGGGCGATTGTACAACAAATATTCCTGCACAATGCGAGACTTATGTTCCGGGTCATTGTCTGGTAAAACATGAACGTGTTTGGTATCTCCATCGTTTCAGCGCTTTTCCGTAAATTGTTCTTTAATATGTTCAAATAGACATATTTGGATACCAATTCGCTCGCTCCAATATCGATATACAGCCCCAGATAAGAACGCTACCACCTCCATATGCTTTACAGTCGGTTTAATATTCTTCGCTCTTCTTCCGCCGCACCATGCTTCTTCCATGCGACCCGAAAGCGTTAAATTTACTTTCGTCGGTAAAAATGATGTCGTTACACCATATTTAATCCTTCGTAATAAATTCCCTGGCAAAGTACAATCTCTTCTTTCGATTCTGTTCATTCACCTACGATTTCTTCCTGGCCACTCTTTCCATTGTAGCCATGCTCTGCGAATCGTTTGGGGATGTACCTTCCTGCCAGTCCAGTTTAGCAGCTCACGAGCTAATCTGGGTGCACTGAGTGTACGATTCTTCTTTATTTTCTGTCCAACATATTAAGGTTATTCACTGTACAAGCAAAGTGCACACGATGAATATCCCATTGACGATGAGAGTAAACGTCTTATTAGGCAAAAATTTGTGATGTTATTGTCAATACAAATAAACGACACCACAGCTTTTGTTGCACACAGATGGACTTCATTTTAGCAAAGGAAATGAGAAAAATTATTCTCTCCTTACCATTCGGTTCCGAAAGTTACCACAATAAACAAGTTGACATGTATACGAACGAGACGACGGTTTTAAAAAAGGCATATTGCATTAAATTTTTACGAATAAATGGAGCATCGAAAGTACGGTGCCGACAAAGTTTAACCAATTACTTCAAAATAGTTAATTCCCTTTAAGGATGAACCGTTCGCACCCCACCGTAGACGAAGGTTTGTGCAAACTTATGCAACTAAACTTATGGAAATATCTACTTTCAGAACTGGAACCGGAGTCTCTGTCTTCGATAAATGTGTAAGGTCAGATGGACATTTCAGTAATTTCCAAGTTACATGTAGGTTTAACGTCTTGTGAAAACGTTCGAGAAAGTGAGGTACTCAAGAGTAATCTCACTTTTAAGCAGAAACAACTTACTTAGCACATCACAGTTGTGACTCCAGAAGGGTTGCTCGGATGAGAATTTTATTTATAGATTCAATCTACAAATATTACAAGTCTTAAATAACATAATATCGCCAGTTGGTATGTTTTCTGATTTTTCCAAGTCATGTGACTGTGTTGATACTGTTACTTAGAAAAAACGTTTTCCATGGAACTGATGGCATTATATACAACTAGTTTGAATGCGAAACGTTTCTGTTTTGCGGGCGCTTCTCATTTCTTATATATGTGAACGACATTTCACTTAACACGAATCAAGCACAATAGGTAATTTTTGCAGACTATACTAGTGTTCAGGCACTACTGCCCTTCGTATAGTTGCTGGTCTTTCAAATAAACAAATCAACTTCCTCACATATTTTGCATATTTCTACTGAATGTCTTATGGAATAATGTTCTGGGGTAACGCAATAAGAATAATAAGATGTCCTTACCAGCGATCGTCATGTTGGCACTTGTTATCAGTTATATGGTGTCTTTCGTGAAAGTAGTCAGGCGCATTTTTTCTGGTATTTCGACATATTTGCAGCTTCATTTTTCAATGTATAGCTTGGAGTCAGACCGAAAAAAATATTCCTCTTCGCACCTTTGATGCGACGTTTAGTATGGACGCGAAGCGTCGGTTTGTTTTTCCTTACAAACAAAATGATTTTTAAATCTTGATTTTAAGAGCCTATTTGATAGAGCGATCCCAGTAACATAACAAATCTGCTATGTATCAAAGTTAAGTTTCAAATCGAACCTAAAATCATTTCTCCTGCACAACTGCTCTCATTCCTTGGCTGTTCATTAATATTAACAACAATTACGTATATGTATATCCTGTAAACTGACTTTTTTCATATCATTTCGATAAAAGAAACGTTCGAATGATGTATTGGACATGTAATCATGATATAAACTAAACTAACGAACTAACTAATGCGTGGTCATTAGAGATAGAACAGTAGCTAAATTAAACACTATGTGGACGGAAATAGGCCCTTTGTTTTTTGAAAGGTATTATCGCGGCATCCACCGTAATTGTTTACGACATATACCGGAATACTTAAATCTGGACGAGAAGGCGTGGGTTTTAACCGTGGTAGGTTAATTTCAAATAAATACTTACACGAGCTTGCGTATTCTAGAGAAGAGAGAACAGAAAATTACCACTAGACCGAAAGAAAATGGTAATGGACGGCGAAATATAGTAATATCTGTGAACGATCCACGGAAGATGATTGACGAAAAATGGAAAATTATTATAGAGATAAAGGAATACGTAAAAAATCAGAATTAAGTACGAATGGTGTTAGCCGACATGTAGAGTGCTGGCTTGTTAGGCCGGGGAAGTCACTTAGAACTGGATGAAATAAAAATACTGTGACTGACGCAGTCCTCACAGCTCAGTTCATAATGGATGGAATTGTTATTCAAATGAGCCCACGGTCCCCACACCGGGTTAGGCTTGCTGACGTCAGCCGCTCAAGAGACACAGGACGTTCCTCCAACCGAAGATCGTGACACGAACAGATTGTTAATAACATAGTGCAGCAAAACATATTTACATTGCCTACACAAATGTGTCCGTTCATACGGGAGCAAGCATTCTGCTCAGCTGCGCGGCAGAAGGGATTCAGAAACAGATGCGAAACTAAATTAAAGCGATGCGATTTATTGTTTACGTTTTTAATTACCTATCTTCGACAACACACAAAATTGCTTTCCGTTTGTTATACGTAACACGGACTGAAAATCCAATCAAAAGAGTATCCTTACGAACTGTTTAAATTGTTCTGGCTATTACAGCAATCAGATAGCGCAATGTCGTTACATTTGGGTTTGTTCTTTGCTGTAATTTCTAGAACTAAGTGAACTTTGGAAAACTAAGTGTACGTCGAATCGCAATATAGTTTTGAATACTGTGCCTCAAATATAGTACTACTGCTTCGTGTATAAGGAAAACAAATGTAACCTACCGTTAACACAGCCTACAGTGATTTTTACGGCCTCGATGGAACTGCAAAGTGGTCTTAAAGTCAACGGTTGCTTTGAACAAACCACTATGTTTTACAATCAGAGGTGCACTTATTTTACTAAGAGATTTGAAATTACTTGCCGAGCCACTGTGCAATTTGCACTTTTCAATCGCCATGATGTAATTAAACCTGACAAGGGCATGTGATAAATTCGAAAAATGTAAGCTGTTCCGTATTCACAGTTTAGGCAAACCTGTTATTCCCACAGATTGAGACTTTACTGGCTTCGAACAGGCGACAATAAAATAGCAAGTAATTCCGTTTCGAATGTGAAGGAATTGTTGCTTGTTGTACAGTACAACTGAAGACACAGTACGTTAGACGAAGTATGAGAACAAGAATTAATCGAAGCGCAATAACGGGATTTTATGAGGCAAAAACTCCAAAAAGTAGCCTATGACTCAGTATAAAATCGCTTACGGAAAGGCGATAGGTAAGCAAGATTATGGAGACTACAGCACTGACGCTTGCATCTCAATACTTTCTTCCTAATACAAGACTAAGAGGTACAGGTTAACAAAAGGAAGAGGTACAAGTCATTACGGGTTATGGAATCCTATGAAACTGTTAAATAGAATTATTTGCGTCTCCCTCTCCCATTAAGTATTTCCATTTCAATTTAGCCAACTTAATACAGAAATGTCTTTGAAATATAGGTAGCGGGTTGGCTGCAGACAACCTTATTTTCCTTATACTTAACGCCGATATAGTGTATACAGTTTAGCAGAGTGAATTTTCCAAGCTCAACAGTTCATTTAGAAAAACGTTCACCGCATCGAAAATGAGTCAAAATCAAGACATTTGCTTGCTATATACAAACGTCAAAACGGTTGGGAAACACAAATGCGCACTAAGTATGAATACAAGTCTTGTACGCGTTTCCGAAACTCTTCCGGGAAACGGTACGATTAGTTAATCCGTGCCAAATTGATCAGTATACTGCACATCGAAGTAAGTGCATAATATAAAACATAGACGCATGTATTGGAAGAATGAACAGATTTGATACATACAATTATCTGGCGCACGCTTTATTAGAATACTTTTGAAATTTAAGAACCGTAATTTTATTTTAGTTTTCTTCCCGCCGATTGGTTACATAATTATGTCGCCATTAGTGTAATTAGGCTACTTATTTACGACCACGTCCTTGCTGCCTGTAGAGGACAAAACTCTAAAATGGCCGCAAAGCGTTCAGCATGACCAGATTCGACGTCAGATGGCTGTAGAATCTACTCCCTCAAGTCGCACAATTTGTTTAATAATTAGCCGAAACCGGAAGGAGATAACCAGTGCGACAGAGTTCGAAAATAATTTGGATAATATATTGATGTTATTTACGCTTCTGTAGCTTCATACAGAAGGAAAGCGCCGATCGAAACGTCAGTCTGACAGCCACTGAGGACGCATTTACTGCTCTCCGGCCACCGGCAGCCGGTTGGGGGGAGGAGCCTAAGCAGCCAGTGACGTCACGTCAACACCAGCGCCCCAGCCCTGCCCGCGGCCGGCTGCGCTACATTCTCCCGTCAAAAGTTCGCTAATTAGTTTAGCGAGAACGCTTCTCCCACGGCGCGATAAAATTTCTTCCCGTTGTAGCCGCTCGCAAGACGTCAATTAGAAGAGCAAACACCATTCCAGATGGTGCCCGGGGCCTCCAATCTCTTTCTTTTTTCCAACTCCGGCCTCCTCCACCGATAACTTCAGACACCAGCAGGCGCAGCTTAAGAAATATTGCCTGTAATCTTCCCGTCAATCACTAGGGCAGGGTTATTTTCAGAAACTGGAACTGCTACGACGTTAAGACTGACACTGCCTATTCTCAAATATTTTGCGTGCTACTTTGAAGCGTATTAATCAAATGCCACAATGCTCTACCTTCAAGCGTCCAGTGAGTTGTTGCTTCCATTCTTCGTAGTGTTAAAGACAAACTAGGTCTCCAAAATCCTGCTGTGTGCGCGGCATTCTTTGCGAATGTCGTATGTCTTACGTGGCGCAGACATCAGAACAGTCGAGGAGACGAGCGAGAAAACAAGCGTCTTTAAACACAGAAACAATCACGCCTATCAGCTGTCCCCGAGCACTACACGAAACGAAATATGATGGGACCCTAGTATCGTGGAGCAAATGCGAAATTTCTGGGACAGCATAATCAAGGAGTCTTTCGAGGTAAAAATGTGGAAAAAAACATAATAAACAGGGACAGATGTTTCAATTTAAAGACGATTTGGCGTCAGGCACTCAAATTTCTTAAGATGTTCCCAGGCAATACATCCACCAGATCTGGGAAACGCTGAACGAATATGCATTTCATTTCACGGAACATCTCATCTAAGGCCGTAGTTGGCATCTGGAGTCGAACTCAGCTACACAGAGCTATTTTCGGACCTGCAATAGACCACAATCTGAACTGACTGTAGGCAGCGAGTACATCACAACTCGCAGCATCTGACGAAGACGGCTTTGTCGGTCGTCGACACATCGTGCATGAAACGGAACTCGGCAGAACGCCTAGAAGAATAGCATAAATCAAACTCCCCTAAAAAACATGAGGTATCACATTAGACATAGACAACGTTTTTTTCACTTTTTCATCCGGGGGCGAGAGGGGCAGATTCTACACAGTTCCATCTTCCCCATGGAGTATTATATGAATAAAATGAGAGGAGCCATTTATACCTACAGCTCTGAGTGCGATCTTTCGTAACTAAAAACCACCAAGGTCTCCCCCTCAGTTTCTGTAATAGTTAAAAGTGGTAAATACCATGATGACTAGTATTAATCTGCTGCTGGCAGACATCTTTTCATGATATTTAGGATTACAAAAACGAAGAGTGATATATTTATTATCTACGTATGGGAGAATTTATTATGTCCCTGATTCAAAGGAGGTATGCAACTGCTCCTACCGATGGATTTTATGCAGCTTACAATGCCTGCAAGTAACACAAGCAATATTTTTATTTTCTCTCGCTTGCTATCCGCAACTATCAGTCCTACCCGGAAAAAAGAACAGCATCTTTTTGTAGGAAATTTAATGCACTTAAATTTTTTTTTTACTAGGTTATGTTTTCGCTGGAGGCCAAGGTTTTCAAGTTGTTGAAGAAAAATGTTTTTGCAAGTGGCCATGCGGTTCTAGCGCTGCAGTCCGGAACCGCGGGGCTGCTACGGTCGCAGGTTCGAATCCTGCCTCGGGCATGGATGTGTGTGGTGTCCTTAGGTTAGTTAGGTTTAAGTAGTTCTAAGTTCTAGGGGACTGATGACCAAGATGTTAAGTCCCATAGTGCTCAGAGCCATTTGAACCATTTAACTTTTGTTCGTTTTTCTTGACTAATTCGAAAACTATGCCCTCTAGCGAAACAGTACAAAATTCATCTATATCGAATTTCCTACAAAAAGGTCCTGTCCGTTTTTTCCTGTAGGACAAACAGTTTGCATGTAGCAAATGAAATAATATGAAAAACTCCCGTGTGGTACTTGAATGTGTTTTAGGATGCATAAAACCCAGTAGTACGAGCAGCTGAACCAGCGTGTATACTACTTGATACCCTGGATTTTTAAATTTTCGTGCGAATTATCAATTGGGTTTCTTTAATTAAACTTTACATAAAGACGAATGAAACACCGTAGATTACATTGGTACACCATGTACCCTCTGCCACACACCGTAAGGTGGTTGCAAAGTATAGTTGTTGATCGCAAGATGGTGTCGAAACAAGAATATAATACGAAAAAGGAAAGTATTGTACGGAGAAAGTAGAGTACATATATCTTACTTGATAACATAGAAAAACGGTCTTCGGAATTTTCTAAGTCCACATACTTTTCTTACAGAATCAGCGCTGTGAATACCACCTGACTATTTGACTGTTGTCACTTAACAGGAGACAAAGCAACGAAGTCGTAAATCAGAGGGCTATCATATCTGCGAAACGCATCGCAGTCAAGTATCCCATGAGAAATACGAATGACAGGCACATATTTACAGTCCGACATAGCCAAATATGCATTGTTAGATAAGTATCCTCTCGAAATTACACGAAAATAATAACAAGTAATGTACAACCGGAATAAAAACTGGTGCTGCAGATATCCTAACACAATGGTCCGACATGTACAGGAAAAAAAGAGAATCACCCAAGCAGTGGTGAAATTGTCTGTACGAACATCTAGTTCCACACCTCTTGCTGAAACTTTGCTCCCGAAACTTGGAGAACGAAAGGAGACGGAACCTAATGCCGAAGCCGTAGCATTTTCCTCTAGAGTAAGGAAACTTTGCAAATCAATTTAGTTGGCGCTAGTCGTAAGGCTTCGTAATGTTGGCTTCTCGGGTTAAAGCAACGCTGTGAACTTTAGAAAGCGGCCACGCCTTACACAGATTCATTACAGTTCGCACATGGAGCAGAGCGATACACGGTATCTCACATTACAAGATCGTCTCGGGTAATGTGAGCGTTTCACCAAGAACGACAAACAGCATCGGTCACCCGGGAACAAAGCACCACAATAGTTTGAGACATAAACGGAAGTACTTTGTTTCTCATCTGGAATACAACAGACCGAGTTGGGCCTGAGTACACTTTATTCGAAAGAAAAAGAAAATTAATGAAGAAAAAAAAAAGAAAGAAAACAAAACAACCTGAAGCCATTTCACGGATCAGCTAGAGGCGAGTGCTTATCGTATGACGATGAACAGTGTCGCTTTTTTAATCTATTCCAAACTTTTCGTTGATGAACATCAACTATTCAAGCTAGTGTCTTAACAGAACATTTTCCTGTCCAACCAGAAATGTATGTTAGGCCTAAATGCTGCTTTTAAGATACAAAAAGAATCACCAGACAGTAACAAGTCTCAGTTCACAGCTGAGTACCATTTAGAGCAGTACATTCTCATCGTCATGCAGTAATAATCGTGCAGTGTACCAGTATCTTGCTCGTGTGGCACTACAGCCGAATTTAGTTTTAGACTGAAGGAAAGTAGTAGTAATCACAGCAAAAAATTTTAATGTTCAACAGTAACTGAAAGTACACAAGCGGAAACAATTCGATAAGTAGCTACTTTATTTTTACCGTGTAGATAAAAAAATCCTTCTTTTGGAACAGAAAGCTTATTCGGTTTCGAACCAAACATGTTCCGCTTATTCGTAATAGGTATGATCAGTGGTCTGTAACATAAAAGAAAATTATTTAGTGGTATACACACGGTGTACATCAACTACGGGAACACTTTCAATTATTTAATGCACAAGAAGCAAACATTGTACATATATATATGTCATTTTGAAGAGAAACCCTGAAAGCTTTTTTTTTTTTTTTTTTTTTTCTTCATGTATACCACTACAGTGAGTTTGGTAATTTGCCGATAGTCAGCGCTAGCCGCAAACATGGCGAGTTCAGGTGCGGAGCGAGCTGTTTCATGAAATTGCCTCGCCGATAACCAGATCTCACTCCGTGTGTCTTTTTTCTGTGCGGACACATTGAAGATCTGGTGTATGTACCGCCTCAACACGTGATGTAGCAGAGCTCCGGGAGAGAATACAGGAAGCGACTGCCACAGTCGCTCAAGTTTCCATCGGCCGTTCTATGGGTGCTAGGTGCACACAGCACTGGGTTCTAGAGATAGGTAGTTCGCGAACTAACGGGTCCGAAAGAACAATTCACCAAGATGAATGGAAGGTGCGAATCTAAGGAACGGTCTTTCATAGTTCACTTCGGTCGCGGCTTTCCCGGGGAACGGGAAACGGTCGGTCTCGTTCCCGCAACGGCACGTCGGCCGGTCTCGTTCCCGTCTCTCTCCCTCGTCCAGACTCGTCCTTCGCATGGCCACTTGGAATTCCACTGCCGAATGCTCCTACTTAGTTCAGTATCGAGTTGTTGTTCGTTTCGTTCGCTGCGCACGCCCAGTCTAGATCTGTTTCAAACATTTTTTGAACTCTGGACTTCTGATTCTTTCTGTACTCTATTCAGCGTCCAAGACCGGTAATTAAAAAGTATTTTATAATTACGTAGACTACATAAAAATTAAGTGTTATGTAATACATACATCTTTTCGGGTAACAAAAGGGCGTGTCAGCTTACTACATTATTACACTACATCGGCACGGCACATACGAGTGGCCATTTTTCCGTCTTTCTTGATATAAGGTAAAACAACATGTTCACTGTTATGGAAGGCAGACCGACTTACAACCGAATGAAGCCCGCGCTTCATAATCGAGTGTCTGGTGTCACATTTTGTAAAGAGAATATGATAACTCCTACAATATTATTTCAGTGGCACAGGGTGGCACGAAAAATCGGCCCATAGTAGTAGACTGCTCATCGTCGCCCAGCAATCGTCATCCATTGTTTCGAAACAGATGTTTGTCTTGGCTTATTTGTTATTTCTTTACTGCCTAATTATTACTCGTTTATCTATTCTGCTCGTAGCGGTCAACAAATTGTGCGTAATTGGCGAGCAGTCTGTACTCGGGGCCGGTTTTTGTGTGCCACCTTATATTATTCCACTGGGAATCAGCCATGTAACACTACAGTTGGCTAAACGCGAGGTTTTGCAGGATCACGAAAACTACTTCTACAAGTGTGTGCGAATTCTGTAATTAATAAAAACTCTGTACTCCAAAGGGGAGGCAAGCGTCCCCTCTTGGCGGCTTCCATTTTCAGTCACCTATGCTACTGTTCTCAATTTTAATAAGAACCATATACCATGCACAAATGAACGGTGAACGAGTAAAAAAGAACGATTCCCAAAAAAGACCGATCATCATGAAATAGTTCCCAAGGATTAATGCGTTTGCCGGCCGTGGTGGTCTCGCGGTTCTAGGCGCGCAGTCCGGAACCGTGCGACTGCTACGGTCGCAGGTTCGAATCCTGCCTCGGGCATGGATGTGTGTGATGTCCTTAGGTTAGTTAGGTTTAAGTAGTTCTAAGTGCTAGGGGACTGATAACCACAGCAGTTGAGTCCCATAGTGCTCAGAGCCATTTGAACCATTTTGATTAATGCGTTTGCCGCTTTCTACTGGTGTTTGTGCCATTTTTATTTTTTAATACAAATTTGAATTGCCAAGAAAAGTTTTACACAGCACGTATTTCGATTTATTACTACTATCTGGCAAATATTTAGCAAAATGTCCTAAGTTTATACTGCCATTTTTTTCTTCTCTCTAGACTCCAATATAAACTTCTCAGAATTTCTTCAGAGGCAGCAGGACACTGGGATGCAGTGTCAACATGTATACAGCTCTACCATACGTACTCAGAGTGGACAGTACCCTCAAACTCAGGCAAACAAAGAGTCACATGCTCACCTCTACGCGTTTAGATTCCGTCGTAATTACTGGTCTACCGTTCTCGTTTTGTCTTCAATCGATCCGTACTCGCAGAAACGGACGATTAATATAGCTATTGCTGAATTTTTTGGCATTGCTAGATGTTTCCGACGACATGAGTCTATTCGTACACATCAGCACTGCCAAAATACTGTTCAACAATGAAAACTCTTTGCTCTTGGGAAAACTTTTAATGTTTACATATCAAACAACCAACTGCGCAATATTATAGACTTCATGTGACGTGTAGCCGGCACACTGGCGTCTTCGTTTGTTTTACCTGCGGTCTTATATTGCGGTGACTGATCGAACGAATACAGAACATCATCGAAAACTACACTACTGGCCACTGCTACACCAAGAAAAAATGCAGATGATAAACGGGTAATTCATTGGACAAATATATTATACTAGAACGGACATATGATTACATTTTCACGCAATTTGGGTGCATAGATCCTGAGAAATCAGTACCCAGAACAGAACGCCTGGACATCGAGTCAAACAGAGCTTGGATGGCGTGTACAGGTACAGCTGCCCATGCAGCTTCAAAACGATACCACAGTTCATCAAGAGTAGTGAATGGCGTATTCTGACGAGCCCGTTGCTCGACCACCACTGACCAGACGGTTTCAATTGGCGAGAGATCTGGAGAATGTGCAGGCCAGGGCAGCAGTCGAACATTTTCTGTATCCAGAAAGGCCCGTACAGGACGTGCATTATCCTGCTGAAATGTAGGGTTTCGCAGGGATCGAATGAAGGGTAGAGCCACGGGTCATAACACATTTGAAATGTAACGTCCACTGTTCAAAGTGCCGTCAATGCGTACAAGAGGTGACCGAGACGTGTAACCAATGGCAGCCCATACCATCACGCCGGGTGATACGCCAGTAAGGCGATGACGACTACACGCTTCCAATGTGCGTTCACCGCGATGTCGCCAAACACGGATACGACCATCATGATGTTGTAAACAGAACCTGGATTCATCCGAAAAAATGACGTTTTGCCATTCGTGCACCCAGGTTCGTCGTTGAGTACACCATCACATGCGCTCCTGTCTGTGATGCAGCGACGAGGGTAGCCGCAGCCATGGTCTCCGAGCTGATACAGTAGTTCATGCTGCTGCAAACGTCCCCATCTGTTCACTCAGGGATCGAGACCTGGCTTCACGATCCGTTACAGCCATGCGGATAAGATGCCTGTCATCTCGACTGCTAGTGATACGAGGCCGTTGGGATCCAGCACGGCGTTCCGTGTTACCCTCCTGAACCCACCGATTCCATATTCTGCTAACAGCCATTGGATCTCGACCAACGTGAGCAGCAATGTCGATAAACCGCAATCGCGATACGCTACAATTCGACCTTTATCAACGTCGGAAACGTGATTGTACGCATTTCTCCTCCCGACACGAGGCATCACAACAACGTTTCACCAGACAAAGCCGGTCAACTGCTGTTTTGTGTATGAGAAATCGGTTGGAAACTTTCCTCATGTCAGTACGTTGTAGGTGTCGCCACCGGCGTCAACTTTGTGTGAATGCTCTGAGAAGCTAATCATTTGCACATCGCAGAATCTTCTTCCTGTCGGTTAAATTTTGCGTCTGTAGCAAGTCATCTTCGTGGTGTAGCAATTTTAATGGCCAGTAGTGTATTTACAAAAAATGGTTCAAATGGCTCTGAGCACTATGGGACTCAACATCTGTGGTCATAAATCCCCTAGAACTTAGAACTACTTAAACCTAACTAACCTAAGGACAGCACACAACACCCAGTGTATTTACAGACAAGTTTATTTTCATGCGAGCGAATTTTTGGTAATATTGTAGTATGTACCAAAATGAAACTAAACACCGCAAGTACGTAGGCGCACTTACTACGTTTTTACCGAATGGGTTATGATTAGATTCTTTACTGTAAAAAAATTGCATTAGTGAAACAGTGCCGCTGACCAGGCGTCTATAGGAACGCCACAGATGGACTCTTTTGTGAGTATACGACGCACAGCGCCACAACACGCAACGAGATAGCAAACGCAAAGGGAACGGGATGATGGGTGGGGGGAGGGGGAGGGAAAGTACCTGCGCCAGTTCGACTGGCCGGTGATGGGCAGAGTTTCTGCCGAATCAAAGCAGTGTGCCGGCAAAGCTTTGGCGCGGGCGCACACATACGCACATACCAGCCCTCACTCCGTCCGTATAGCTCCCCACACGGCGTAACTTCGACCGCTACCGTATCTCTCCCGTGAAACTACCATCCGTCAGCAGAAACGTCACGAAAAAATACGTCTCTGTGCAACCATGTCACCAGATAAATGACTTGTCACTAATGCCTACACACATTTTCTTCTTTTGATCGAAACTTCAGCGCGTTTCTATTATCGCTGATATTACAAACAGTATCTTTTCTTTCCTACAATGCGTAAATATCACCGCTGTGATTTTCAAGCGCTTTCTCAAGTGTAGCGTCGCTCTTTACGCCCATAATCGGAGAAGGAGATACTAATTCCAGCTAGTACTCTGGGGAGACGGTAGCGGGGCTTCAGTTCTATAAAACTGCTGATAACAATTGACAGGGCATACGACCCAATTTCATCTTTAGCCTGCATGTTTTATTATTGTTTCCTCACGTTGTTGCCATCGACAGGTGGGAACATTCACAAAAAGAACTTCCTAGAAAGCTATAGAAAGTAGTTATGTGGTAAACCAGTTTCACCAAAATCTCAGTTTCTGGACAATACGGTAACTCATTTGTTCACTGAAGTATCCCAGGGTCGAATCGCTCAATCGGAATACATGTTTTAAAAATACGGGAGGCCAGTTGTTTACCAGCCATCTATATCAATCTGTAAAATCCGGCATTTAGGTACAAGCAACGATTTAAAGGCAACGAATAGGCAGTTTCATGGCCGTAGTCCCGTAACGGTGCATTTCCGACCCATTTCGTTATCTGGAAAATTCTGCTCAGTTCGACGTCCCATGCCCTGCTCTGACCTTAGTAACAGGTGCTTTTTCTTCCTTCCTTATATTATTTCAAGTAAATATTTAGCTTTTCCCAAAGATCACACTTATGATTCAAATGGTTCTGAGAACTATGAGACTTAACATCTGAGGTCATCAGTCCCATAGAACTACTTAAACCTAACTAACCGAAGTACATCACACACATCCATGCCCGAGGCAGGATTCGAACCTGCGATCGTAGCGGTCGCGCGGTTCCAGACTGTAGCTCCTAGATCCGCTCGGCCACCTCGGCCGGCCATACAATTATCACTCAGTTACGTCATGCAACTGACATCTCCGTATTTTAAAATTATTCTGTTCAGTTTCAGCCATTTCATATGGAGTGCTTCCTTTATCAGCTTTTCTTATAGTCGGTTTACTCATTGCTGAACATCGTGGCCCAGTTTCTTCACTCGTTTCTTAAATAACTGAATCTTCGACTAGACGTCTCCATCCACAGCGATCTTCAGATGTTCTCATTATAATATGAAGAGATATGTCGATAATCTTCTCCTGATCCAACCATTTATACGCTACTCTTCCTCGCGGTCTTCGATTTTGCCTTGCAAGATCGTCTTCTATAATTTAACAGAGGGAGTCCGCAGACCACCGAAGTCGGCCATCTTTCCGTCTTGCTGACGGAAGAAACCAGTGAGCAGTTGGAACCTTCCTTTCACATGGTGTGGATGCAAAGTCGGTTATTGTGCGAATTATTGTTTGTTATATAATGCAGACATTTGGCAGGGATCTGAAAAATTTTCTTTTCAGCTTCTTACTAGTTTACAGCAATTTCACAGTGATATACGGAAAGCAGTGTCCCCAGCGGAGAGAACCACGGCAGGAGTGGAAAGACCTAAGGCCTTCAGAAAGGGAAAATTTCACCCACGAAACGATCCGATTTTTCATGAGGTTCCTGTGATATTCTCCTTATCGACAGCAATAACGGCTTGGATATCAACGCTGGGGTTACACCACACCTAAGCAATGCAACCTGCACCTTTGGTGTTGGAAAGTTCTTTGAAGGAACTTAAGGAAATGTGTGGGTCAAGAGTGTGATGCGCCAAATATGGACACACACACACACACACACACACACACACACACACACACACACAAACAAACACACACCCTCTGCGCCGGGTCTGCATTCATTCAGTACAGAAAGAAGAATCCAAAGCGCAGCTACGAGATCAGGAACAAATACGCCAAGAGACATATAAAACCTTTAAAATTCAGTTTTTCGGAACTTCTCTACAGTTCACCGCCACATGTCAAAGCCAATGCATAAAGAAACCAGACGAACAATACAACGAAATAAAACTGCAAACAGGATTAGTTAACAACATGTACAATCTCTTACAGTAAAGAAAAACTAGTAAAAAACAATCAAACCTCATGTCCATAACACAGTCGCAGGTGAATGTCGGGATGAAGTCATACCCCTTAAAAAATAAAATCAGGAAAGAACAGATGAAGTTAAATGTCTCATTTTTTCGCATCATCATCATCATCATCATCATCATCATCATCATCTAAGACTGATTATGGTTTTCAGCGTTCAGTCTGGAGCTTATCTTAGGAGTCCCTGGTTTGTCAATTGGAGGTGGGGCTCCGTCACCTCCAAAGGTCCGAGGCATTTTGCTCTGATTGTTGCCAGCATCATATTTAAAGTGCCAGGTAAGCAGGTTGCTAGCCTTACTTGCCCCGGGTCCCATTGGGTTTTACCCCTAACGGTTGAGGGACTAACCGGTGGATTTGGTAGTCTTTGCCGTCTGAGCACAAAGGTGACCACGACTCAGAATATGTCCGAGATGCCCAGCCTTATTCCAAAGTAACTGGTATCCTGACTGTCAGGACCACTTACTTGGCCACTCATACGTTGCCCGTGGTTCATGAACTAGGACATGACAACAGGAACCCACACCATGAACCTTTACGAAGAAATGGAGTCCAAGCAAACAGGCAAAACTACGGGTGGAAGGAAATAAGCTCTCCCCAGTCGCCCCCCCCCCCCCTCGCTCCCACCCATGAGGGAAGCGAATGAAAGAATTAAAACAGTATAGTCAATTATGTGGTGCATTTATGATCATCTTTTGGGAATCTACTGAGAGAGAATCCACCCGTCGGCAGTCAACCTACGGTCCGTAGGATGTGTGTGAATCCGCCAGCAATACAGTGGCATTGCACCCGGAACAGCGCCAAGCAGAGTTGTGGGGCGCGCTGCAACCGCAGCACGGCCGGCTGGTCCGCTACTCGCTTCGTGAACAATGCCAACGCCGGGCACGTCCAGCGGGGCAGTAGCGGCGCCGTCCAACCCCGCACAGCAGAGACGTGTGGGGAGCTTCCGTGGAGCGCCCGCAAAAATCCGCCCCCTCCCCTCGACGTACCGTATGCTAGCTGGCTGGCTGTGCCTGTCAAACAGATTGGCCGGCAGTCGGCACGCCTCGGCGCCCCGATATTTTAAGGAATAGTGCGTAGACGGCCGGAAGGGAAGAGGCGACCTTATCCGCCCTCCATGATTCGCAGCGTAGACAGACACCTAGCTCCTCCTCTCCTGGTATTTGAAGCGGTCTCACGCACAAGCCGGGAGCGTCCGGCAGGAATGGTGTCGGATACTGGCGAATGAACAATTCTCCGTCTTCAAATCGTGCTGTTTTGATTGGGAGCGCCTACATGCAGACAGAGGAGTGATGAAATTACAGTGACGTTTTAGAAAAACAAAATATATTTTCTGTCTCTGCACAATACTCCAACCGAGAAGTGACCAAGTTTTCGTCGGGTGCTACGACACTCAACATCCTACAAAAATAATTTCCAACGTTGGCTTTTCGGCCTGTTATGCTATCTTCCAGTAAAAGCTCACTACGAAATGCGTCAATGCATTGCTGCTTCAAAGAGGGCACTAGCTTCGTGACAACTATGTTTACATATTTAATATTTTAGGAAGACTGGAAACTTTATATTTCTATGTTTACTAGCGGAGAATCTGGCGTTGCGCGGGTATGTATTTACCCCAATCTCCTCCTCCTCCTCCTCCCCCCTCTATCCACCTCCTGTCCCCTCTCCTATCTCCTCCTCTTCCCTTTCTGTCCACAATCAGCCTCCAGCTCCCTCCGTTCGTCTTTTCCTCACTCCTGTGTGTGTCCATCTCTCTTTCGCCCCTTCTGTCTGTCATCTCGTCCTACTACCCCCCCCCCCCCCATCTCCATCTCTCTCTCTCTCTCTCTCTCTCTCTCTCTCTCTCTCTCTCTCTCTCTCCCCCCCCACTTTATCACCTCTACCCGACCAGGAAATTGGAGATTCTCTCCCCCCCCCCCCCCCCCCCAGCATTCCTTTTTTCCCAGTAGCACGCGTACCGACTTTGGTTGAAATCGATCCAAAGCTTTGAAGCGCCTGTTTACCAGTTGCGTTGCCCATTTATGCACATGTCCCATACATTTCACGCCAAACGACATAGTTCGCACGTGTCTGTACTCACATTCGCCTGTATCTGTAGCGAATATCGCCGTGCAGTTTCGTTTCCATGCAACTCCGTTTTTATGACGTCATATCTCCTGAATTATGTGTCTCGCAGTTACATAATTTTGCTGTTACATTCAGCGGAATGTAACGCCGATATGCCATCGCAGTAAATAGAAACATTTAATAGTAGTCCATATGGGAAATGTTGTCGTTTCTAAAATATCACGCGACTATGGAAACAGATAAACAGAAGGTATGTAACATGTGAAGGTATGTTTTACAAAGTTTTGTTTATTTGGTTGCAAGTGAAATTAGATCTTGATGCGCAGTATAAAGCTTTTCTCTACGGCAGCGAGCAGGAATGCAGTTAAGTACTCGCCACTGGCCGTTCCGACAAATACAGCAGCACCGGCCACATGGCAAATGCTGCGCACCACCAACGAGTGGGACTAAAAATCTGAGCTATGCGTATGAAGGCGGAAAATGGATCTACAAGTAACAGAAGAAAAAGCAGCTGAACGTTCAGAATGTAGTCGATGAAATGGTTGTATTGAGTAAGATAATTATTACGCCAAGTGAAGAAGAGTCTAAGTCCAAAAGCTTGTTGGCACAAATAACGCCTACACGAAGTAGGTGTACTCAATTCATTCAACAGACAGTCACGGAGTTCAACATCCGTTGAAAGTGCATTAATTAGTATAGGCCAGTACAGGGGGTGTAAGTCGCGACAGATGATTCTCTAGCAACGGAATAGAAATCAGCGAACTGCCGAGAAAAGCTGTTGGCACGAGTGACTTTCTTACTGTTTAGGCAGCATAGTGGAGTGATTCAGCAGCAATGTACACTGCGTTTTAGAGGCTGCCACCCAAGATGACTAAATGATAAATCTCTACGTACGTATTTACTGCACTCCTATTTTAATTACACTGAACGTGACATTTTACAGTATTAATCGATGACCGACGTAATGCCAGTTCAACAACATTCGACGATATCACAGAGGTTTGCGAAATGAGCGTTCTGAAACTTAGCGCACTGCAAAGTCAGTCGACGATAGGGACCGGCGAAGTTCAACACTGAATCACTTGAGGTATTTCTTTTTCGTTAACAAGTGTACAACATTATAAGCGCTTAGAGCTGGTCACTGTTAAGATTACGTAAGATTTAATGCGATATTATTAACAGTGGAATACAATGATCGGCCAGAATATTATGACCTACGACCTACTGTCGATATAAACCCGTCCAGGAGGTAGCAGTGTCACCTGGCGAGGAATGACTGGTAGTCAGAAACACGCATGGTGCGTGTAGTATCAGTGAGCGTTCTCTGTGTGTAGAATGGTGAAGGTGCGCGATCCATCTCATTCTGATCGTGGTCATATGTGGTGTGGTGGTGCGGAGGCTCGGCACGACTTGCCGGGTGTTCGAGGAGTGCTACGGTGTCTTCAACACGCGGTGTAACCATGTCCAGACGTCATAGGATTGGACGGTCACCACTCATTACAGATGTTGGACGTCTTAAGCTGGGCAGACTGGTAAAACAGGACACGCGGCGAACTGTGACGGGACTATCAGACATTAATGCCCGGCAGAGCACAAGTGTATTTGAACACACAGTGCACCGAACAATGGACCTCCGCGACCGACGAGCCATGCGTGTGCCAATGTTAACATCACATCAGCAATTACGACTGAAGTGGGCACGTGGCCATCGGCACAAGACGTTGGCACAGTGGAAGAGTGTTTCACGGTCTGAAGAATCGTGGTACCTCCTCCTCCATACCGATGGGTGGGGGTGAATCCGTCGTCTCCCAATGGAAGAACTCCTTGGCACCTGTACTTCGGGACGGGGAAAAGCTGGGAGCGGCTCCGTTATGCTCTGGAAAGCGTTGACTTGGGCATCCGTGGATCCAGTCAAGCTCGTGCACGGCACCATGACGATCAAGGAGTATCGTACTCTGGTTGCAGATCATGTACACCCCTTCATGACGACCATGTTTCCCGCCGTTAGTGGTATCTTTCGGTGAGAGAATGTGTCATGCCGCAAGGCGAGGAGTGGAGTTGTTCGAAGAACACAGTGGCGAGCTCCAATTGATGTTCTGCCCTCCATCTCGCCAGATCTGAATCCGATCGAACACATCTGGGATTTGATTGAACGTGACGTCAGAGTTCATCGGCCCCCTCCCCGGAATTTACGGGGTTAGCTGATTTGGTTGTGTAGATGTAGTGCCAACTCCCACCAACGACCTACCAAGGCCACGTTGCTTCCATGCCACGACGCGTCGGTGCTGTTATCCATGCCAAAGGTGGAAATACCGATTGTTATGTAGCCTAGATAATCATAATGTTCTGGCTGATTAGTGTATATTATGAGCAGTATTGTTGCGGGGAGGACATATTTGTAACAATGTTTGAGTTCACGGGAACAACACAGTCGACTGCTTTCAATAAATGATATCTGGACGGCACACCTCCATTATTTGGACATAACTACTCCAGAAACCATTGATCGCGGAGACACCTACGTAGAAACTTCTATTACAGCCAATTAGTTTTCTGCTTCTTGTCCCTTACAGAAGAACAACTAAGTGGTACGCATGCTACACGCCAGCTGAGGATTCACCACAGGTTGGTGATCCGTCCACACAGCAGCTTCTCCTATCCGACGTGTAGGTCATAGTAACTAAGTATAGTCAGCGGCTAAGGTGGGACAGATCCTTGACCAACCACTGTGATGGCCAGTATTACTTTCCAGAGTAATGGAATCATCGATCCACTCCGATTCTTGGAAAAATATTCTGCCAATCATGCTAGGGCAGCTCGTGGTCTTGCGGTAGCGTACTCGCTTCCGGCGCACGGGGTCCTTGGTTCGATTCCCGGCGGGGTCAGGGATTTTCTCTGCCTCGTGATGACTGGGTGTTGTGTGTGTCTTTCATCATCATTGACTCGCAAGTCGCCGAAGTGGCGTCAACTAAAAAGGACTTGCAATACGGCGGCCGAACTCCCCCGCACGGGGCCTCACGGCCAACAATGCCATACGAACATTTCGTTAATTTTCGCTGCAAACGCGAGTTAGCGGACTACGCTGTGCTTAGTGCGTGTGCATCTACGGAAGCACAAATAACACTAGTTAACCATAGCTGATACGTTTTGTGTAGCAGAATATGTAAGCACCTTGTATACTGAAACATTATACCCATTAAACTCTGTGTTGTCCGCTAACTTAAGCTATTAACGAGCGAAAATGAGTCGAAGCCAATTAGCTGTCTTCAATTCCTCTCGACTCATACAATGCCATTATCAACCTGGGCAAGAACTAACTCTGAATACAGTTACACCTCTTTAAGTTTCTGTGTATGAATAAAACTTATGAAAACCCACAAAGAAAGAGGAAACAAATTACACTATTATGATGTTCCTGTTGCACTTAAGCGTAGACGCTTTAGATCAGCAAATATAATTTCCAGGAGCCAAGTGACACTTTCTTTTTCCATCGAAAACACCTTCCAATCAAGACTGTACGAAAGAAATCTACTGCAATATATTTTTTGGAGGGAGGGGGGATAGTTTGGGCAACTTAAGTGCAGAGCACTGTTCTTTCCAAGGCATCACGACACGTATTTGAATTTACTGCTGGGTATGTGTTCAGTGTATCGTGGTATAAGTGTCCTCCTTCCCTGTAGCCCAGCTTTCTTCTTTCCGTTTCCACACGTGTCAGAGCTAGTTGTTATTTAAATTTACATTTACATTTAAATTGAAAAATAATCTGATACATAGCTCTTCATGTGTGTGTATGCGAAGTTGTTCCTATCACACTGCAAATGCGACGATGTTAATCGAAGCGCAACGTGCTACCACTTATTTCAGACAGACATGCAATACAGAGAGCATTTCGTGTTATTGTCTTACTCTTTCTCGCAACAAGAGATAAAGAGTAAGGTCGAGGCCAATGGCCTGTATCACCCAAGTCGAAAGATGGACGCTAATACTTCACCCATGATTTTGTTGTGGTGTGCGTAAACAAACTCTGAGTCTGAGCTATTATTATCGCGAGTAGTACCGACCCAACAATTGTTGAAAGGAGTCTAAAGAGATAGGAAGCAGCCGCGCGACATTAAGAGGTCGCAGCCTGCCGTTATCGTCTACTCGCGCCGAAGGAAACTTTGGTATTAATTGACAATTTTTGATAATTTGCCTTTTTGTTTTACGTAATTGTTGCTTGCTTGCGCACTGCAGGGATTGTCAGGTTTATGTATACATACACCGAGAGTATTACTCCCACCTTTGTTGTTGCCAGAGACGTATCTATTAAGTAAAGACATTGTGGAAGATTTGTGTAAAGTTTTTCAGTGTTTAAATTATCTATTTCGCGAATGTAGTTAATTAAAGTATTTATTGGTTTCTTTCATTTTTTACACCGTTTATGGCAAGTTGACCAAACCCCTCCCGATCAATCAATTTCCATATTAAAAAAATATAGCAGCAGTTGTTGCGGTTATTATGATCATGCACTGCACTTTGCATGGATCGCAGTATTCCTTTTGAAATATTTTTAGCATATTGCTGATCACGCAGTTGCAGCGGCAAGTATCAATTGCGTACGGGAGCATTGGAGACCGGCTGTTAGATGATGATCGAGAATATTTTAAAATTAGCAATCAGATACTTGTGATTTGATTTCGTTATGATTTATAGGAAGAGTAATTAATTTCCGTTTCTTCTCGTTCTCAAATTCTCTTATTCTATTACTGTCACAGATGCAACGTCACACATTTCCGTGCGTCTTTCAGCAAAACTAGTAATAATTTAAAATAATTACGAACTCGTTTCAAACGGACTTTCACAATGAAGTACACGGCAAGTGAAAATCAGAAATGACTGGACCCGAACAAAATCTTTCAAGGGTGGCGGCGGTCCTGCATGAACTGACTCCAGAGGCCAGTCTGCCAGACTCAAAAAAGGTTCAAGCAGCCTTCTTTCTTCCTAGGACTAACATGTGACAACATTATTTAAACCAAATGTCATTTACTTATTTAACTTTTACTGATGAAACGGCTCACACCAGAACTGATTAACGTATCTCGGGAAATCTATTTCTAATATCTCTTACTGTTCAATTGGGTTTTAGTGTCGACTGCAAGGAATGAAGATATCAAACAACTGAAAACAGTTTCAACAATTCGTGTTTCTCGTTATAGGTAGTGCAGATTTTTGTTTTGTAAAACTTATTTTTCACTTTCTGATGTGTCGACGCGTTCTTGAAAAATATCTGTGACTTTATGGAAATTCCAATAAGTGTCACGAAAACAACGTCAACAATAAAGTGAAGATCATGAGACGAAAAAAGAAAGCGGGGGCGGGGGGTTTGAGTGCTGCTAAAGTCACTGCACAACTGAATGTCACACTCGCGAACTCTGTCAGCGCCAAAACACGAAAGGAGATCCATAAGCATGGAATTGAAGGGCGAGCTCTAATTAAAAAAAAACACGAGTGATGCAATTGCCAGTAACAGAAACACGTGGTGCCGAAGTCATAAAACATGGACTGCGGAACAATGGAGGAAAGTCAATTTGTCAAATGAGTCTTGTTACACACTGTTTCAGCTCCTGGCCGAGTTTACGTCCCAAGAGCGAAATATGGAAGGTGGTATGGTGGTGATCTGGGCAGCCACATCGTGCTATTCCATGGGCTACATGGTTACTATGCAAGTTCGCGTTACTGTCAAGGATTCTATAACCATTTGGGCTGAACAGGTCCATTTCGTAGTACAATGTTTCTTCCCCAATGGTGACGTCGTGTACCAAGAAGACACGCCAGTGTTTACACAGCTCGCATGGTCGGACTCGTTTTGTGAGCACCAGTATTAACTGTCGCAGGTCCCCAGCCGCCGTATCCGATGGATCTCAATATTATTGAGAATTCATTATTGAGCCTTTGTGGCCTACTTTGGATGTTCAAAATGGTTCAAATGGCTCTGAGAACTATGAGACTTAACATCTAAGGTCATCAGTCCCCTAGAACTTAGAACTACTTAAACCTAACTAACCTAAGGACATCACACACATCCATGCTCGAGGCAGGATTCGAACCTGCGACCGTAGCAGTCGCGCGATTCCGGTCTGACGCGCCTAGAACCGCTCGGCCACCGCCTACTTTGGAGGGTAGGTTGAGCGATCGCTAAGCATCATCACCGTTGTCACTATTTTGTAGGAAGAATGATTTGAGATTCCCTTTAACTACAAGTCCCTGTGTTTATCCAATCCCAGACGAGTGTACGCTGATTTGAATATCAACTCTTACAATGTATTAGGTACAGTAATGTGTTGTAAATAAGTTATTTAACGGTCGGTTTCGTAGCCTGTAAGCCACATTATCAGGCTAAACACTGTGAATCATGACGTTAAAGTTGCAACTTACGCAGGACCGAACATTCCTGGTCTAGGAATGAAGATGCAATTAACAGATTGTCAGGCAAGCGGGAAGTATGGGTCCACGGTTCCTCAAGCATGCCATGAATCCAAACGGACGACAGTAGGCCTAACACATTAAATATAGGGGTGCTTTAAATACAGCAAACCGCAATACTGTGATGCAGGCTTGAAAGCGGCTATGGGCTAGTTAACCGCTTATGTTCGGCCTACTGTCGTCAACTTCCACTGATGGCACGCTGGAGGAACTTTGGATCTACACTTTCCGCTTTCCTTACAATCTGTTAATTGCATCATTTTTTCCTAGACCAGGAACGTTCGGTCACGTCCATCTTACAACTTTAATGTCATCATTCACAAAATTTTACCCGATGATGTGAATTCTAGGCTACAAAATCGGTCGTTAAAAACTTACAAGAGCACCCAAGCGATTATTATTCACGTTATCTACTTATGGCAGCGACCGTCCCACATACGGGATAGTGTGTTTTTTGTGTTTCCACGTCTTTCTCCAACTCTTGTGTTGAGGATGGTGCGAATGCCGCCATTTAAAACGCATTATGGAACGTTTTGACGCTCCGTTCTCTCCCGTTCCGTCAAGTGTTAACCGATCCAAAACTATGGTTCAGTAGGAAGTACCATCAGTCCTGCACTTCACAGAGGCTTGCAGAATTATGGATGTAGACGCATTTCCGCCAGCGAGGTAACAGCGAACACGCCCCCGTGTCGGCAGACGGCGATGCTTCACGCAGGCGCGGAGTGCCGGCACACGACAAGACGCTGACACCCTTCGCAGCCGGGAGTGGGGAAGAAACGCGACGCGGCGACGGTAATACGCCGCAAACAATTTTCCGCAGCCGGGAGAGTGATGGCCCGGCGCGCCCTGATTCGCGGCTCGTGTAATGTGGATTTATGCGGCGCTGAAGTTGCCGCGCCGAATATACGCAGCCCGGGCGCGCTCCGCTAAGCGGGATGAATGACGCCGCCGCTGCCGCCACCACCGCGTTCCCACCCAGCCGCCGCCAAATTCCCCGCGTACCGCCGCCTTAAGCTCGCCGCCCGAGCCGCGAAACGCCAATCGCGATTCGCGAATGCAGCTCTGCTTTCATCCGTTTGTGCTCACGACACAGGGCTTGTCAGAACCGCTGGTGGCTGAGAGCAAGGACAGGAGACTGGCGCTCTGCCACGCACGACTCTTGAGTACGATGTAGTCGTTATTGCTGTTATTGCTGCTGTTGCTGTCGAAGACTTGTTTCATGCAGCTCTCCATGCTACTCTTATCTAGTGCAAGCCTCTTCGAATAACTACTGCAACCTAGCAACCAACATCCTTCTGAATCTGTTTAGTGTATTCACCTCTTAGTGTCCCCCAATAATAAACTGGTGATCCCTTCACGTCCCACGATGTATCCTACCAGCCGATCTATTTTTTTAGTCCAGTTGTACCACAAATGTATCCCCAATTCTATGCAGCACTTCCGCCTTAGTTACGTGATCTACGCATCTGTACTTCAGCCTTCTTCTCTAGCACCACATTTCGAATCCTTCCCTTCTCTTCTAGTTAAACTGTTTATCATCCATGTTTCACTTCCGTTCATGGCTACACTCCAGACAAATACTTTCAGAAGAAATACTTAAATCTATATTAGATGTAACAAATTACTTTTCTTCAGAAACCCTTTTCTTGCCATTGTCGGTCTACACTATATATCATCTCTCTCCTACGAACATCACTCACTTTGCTGCACAAATAGCAAAACTCATCTAGTTTTTCAGTCTTTAGTTCCCTAATCTAATTCCTTCAGTATCACCTAATTTACTTCGACTAGATTCCATTATCCTCGTTTTGATTTCGTTGATGTTCATCTTATATCCTCCTTTCAAGCCACTGTCCATTCCGTTCAACTCCTGTTCCAAGTCCTTTACTGTCTCTGACAATTACAATGTCATCGGCAAACCTTAAGGTCTTTATCTCTTCTCCCTGAACTTTAATTCCTATTACAAATTTTCTTTGGTTTCTTTTACTGCTAGCTCAATGAACAGATTAAGTAACATTGGGGACAGGTTGTAGCCCTGTCTCACTCCCTTCTAAAGCTGTGCTCCTCTTTCATGCCGCTCGACTCTCTATAACTGCTGTCTGCTTTCTGTACACGTAATGAATAGCATTTCGGTGTCTGTATTTTACCCGCCCTATCTTCTGATATTCACAGACAATACTCCAGTCAGAAATGTCAAAAGCTTTCCCCAAGCCTTCGAATGATATAAACGTAGGCTTGCCTTTCCTTGCCCTATCTTCTAAGAGAAGCCGTAGGGCCTATATTCTCTCGCTTACTCCTACATATTTCCAGAACACAAGCTGATGTTCCAGTAAGTCAGCTTCAACAAGCTTTTGCAATCGCCTGTACGTAATTCGTGTTATTATTTTGCAACCATAACTTATTGTACAGATCGTTCGGTAATATCCACACCTGTCAGCACCTCCTATCTTTGGAATTGGAATTATTAGATTTTTCTTGACAGACTGTGGTTATTTAACCCGTCTCATACATCTTTCACATCAGATGTTACAATTTTGCTATGGCTGACTCTCCTAATGCTATCAATATTTCTGACGGAATGTAGTCTACTTCTGGAGCCTTGTTTAGACTTAGGTCTTTCAGTGTTCTGTCCAAGTATTCTCGCAGTATCTTATCTCCCATCTCATCCACACCTACGTCCCCTTCTATTTCTATAAACTTTAAGGCAAGTTCATCTGCCTTGTACAGGCCCTTTACATACTCCTTCCACATTTCCCTTCTTTGCTTAGGACTGGCTTCCCATTTGAGTTCTTGATATTCATCTAGCTGCTGCTATTTTCTCCAAAGTCTCAATTTTCGTGTAGGCGGTACCTATCTTTACCCTTGTAAAATATGTTTCTAAGGCGCTGAATCTAACTGTGGAAAAAATAATCTTTAGACACAATTTGCCCAAAGGAAGGGACAGGTTGACAGGACACAGCCTGAGGAATGGAATCAAGGTAATTTGGAGAGAGAGAGAGAGAGAGAGAGAGAGAGAGAGAGAGAGAGAGAGAGAGAGAGAGAGAGAGAGAGTGTTTTACACCGAGACCAAGGTTTGGACAGAGTGAGAAGGTCCAAGCGGATGTAGGTTGCAGACGTTATTCAGAGATAAAGAGGCTTGCACAGGATGGACTAATGTGGAGAAATACATCAAAACAGTATTCGGACTGATGAGCACCACATCCAGCACCAGCAACAACGACGATAACGATTAAATGTGGGCAACTGAAATCGAACTCGATGGCGTCTTTCATAGGGAATTAAAGAGTCTGGGGGGAGCACAGGAAAAAAAGAAAGAAAAAGAGTCTTCGACAGTTTTATGTATAATGGCTTTAAATGCTTACTATTTCTCCAAATTCGCCTCCAAACGTAAGTCAATGGGAAAGAATAATTTCATTAGACATCATTATAGAAACACAATTAAAGAAGGGTTAATTTTTACCTAGCTGTATGTTAGCTAAAACAATTTCACAGGAGTTTTAACAACCTCAACGAAACGTTTAAATTTCTTGAAGGACACCATTTTGACTTTTTCAGCGTGCTAAAGAACACACTTTCAGATTATGTTTAAATATGACAGCTGAAGAAGTCTTCATGGCGAGTGAAAAAACTGGCTAAAATGAGTGAGCTTTTTGTGGAGGCCACTAAAAAAATGAAAGATAAAAACCGAGAGCCACTCAGGACTGGAGTGTCAGATGAGCATCTTGCTTTCGATTAAAAATCCTTCGCAAGAGGACAAAAAAGGTGAGCACATAGCTTCATAAAAACAATTGAAAAGCTACTTAACGAAGCAGTGGGTCCGCTTCCAAAAGCTTTTAACACTAGTAGCCGGGAGTATGGTGCACCGCCGACACTCGCTAACGCTAAAGCGTTGGAGGCGGAGGAGGAAACAGCGCTCTGTCGGGCAGTAAGTCTGAGAACTACGGAGCAGTGGCGGACAGTTTACAACAGGCCTTCCAATACCTACTAAATTACGATTTTCGCAAGCGTGTTGCACGCTGAAACATTTGGGTAGGTGGATAAAAGCGAAGTTTCTCTGTATGAGGCTATTATACAACCGTAATGTCACCCACACAGAACGTCGATTCAGGAAGGTAATTCAAAACGGGGGAGAGGGGCTGCTGCAAAATCACATGCTTTCAGTCCCCATCGGTATCCATTGGACAGTGTGGGGCAGGTCTAAAATTAAACAAAGAAAATTTCATTCCATTTGCTCCTCAGTATTTTTCATGTGCCTCTGGTAACTAGTCTTAGAGCAAGTCTGTAAGATTGCTGCACTGTAACGTATCTGCCAAAATGCTGCGTCATATTAAAATGCTTCCCTGTGACTAGATGCGATTCGTACGCTATCCGCCAAAGCCACGTAGTAAATCGAGCAAGTTGGATACCTCGCACCCGAGGTATTTACGTCTAATTTAATTATCAGTGGTTTATTCGGTAATTCTCTCGATTTACAATTCTTCTATTCGCTAATAATTCGAGTCACTTGTTATGTATAAAATCGAATGAGGAAAAGACACGATGTCTAACCTGCCCGTTGGAAGGGCTTTTTCCCTACCAGAGGCTGTTGTTTATTATTCTGAGAACAAAAAAATGAGGATGTATTTACAGATTAGTAGGGGGAAACGCCGCTCGTTAAGGCTGAAAGTATGACACACGTATTACATGCAATCCCCAAGCTCGTTAGCCAGCTGAATGGCGAAACGATTCATGCTGGCGAGGAAACAGTATGTGAGAGCGGCCGGAATGGGAATAACTTCCTACTGGAACTCTAAGTGAATACTAAGTCGAAGACATGTGGAGCAACCTCTCTGCATCGACCGTTCTCATCTGCGACGGAAGGAAAAAGGGGTACTAAGCCTGTGAATATTACAAACAGAGCACATGAAAAAATGGTGAGAAGATATATAGTTTGAATACGTACTACTCCAGGGAATTGTTAAACATTGAGTTTTTACATCAGCATTACCACATCGCTTGAGTGGCTTGCACTGAACATTTCGAAAATCCTAATGATTCTTCGTAATCCATGACTGACTGCAACATTATGGATGAAGCTTGTCACCTGGGAGCACCTTTCATACCATAAGTAACCAACCCGACACAGTAAATAGCTATTCTTAAATAACAGGAAAACCTATTAACATCAAGACAGACAAGTAACCCTCGCAACACTTTCACGGAAGACTAATATCTGTGCACTTGACACTGAGACAGAACGCAGGGAAAGTATAATTTTGGGAAAGTTCTTTGATATTTTAATGGCTCATGAGGATGTTCTGAACTGCAGTTACGAACATTATGAGCATTTACCTCACTACTTAGATGAAAACTTGCATAATCACTGAAGACACGATCAAGAAAGTAATCTTCCCGCAGCAACACTTCACTTGCAAAGTTACAATGTACAGCATAGTTATCTGGCTGTATAGGGTGTACAACCTTCCACACTTATCTTTGACAACTGAAGATCAAGACTTGCTTTCTGAACAGATTTCTTAGGACTATGACGGTAAGATGATGTGACCATGTCAACATCCGCTTGCGACATTGTTGCTCGTCCCTTGTTTTTCCCTTTACATACACATCCAGTAGTTTCGACTGACTATACCACCAGTGGATGTTTTTTCCACATAGCGTATCGCAAAAAAATTTTAAACGAAACACACACTGAACTGAATTTATAGAACACTAAACACTTTACGCTCATCAGTCGCTATTGTGTATATGGGGCGAACGTGGCGCTGCAAGCGGAGAAACAACAAAGCAGTACCCGTACCTGTGGTTCGCTAAAACTGTTGGGAGCTACTTTCTGATTGTGACCTCGTACCAACTTTCTAGAACGCTTACAGTTGGAACTACTGTAATATATAACTGGGACGGTCTTTTATGGATACTCTGGATATATAATTTACTTCTGCGTCAATAGTGCTCGTACCTACAATTTCTACGCGAAACTGTTCTTACGGACGACATCATTTGCTTCTTTTCCTCACAATGATATGTGGAATATAACACACTGTAAGCATGATGCAACTTGACAATGGCTAAGAGGTCAAACTGCTAAATAATGAAACAAAGTGTTTATTTCAAAGTACCATAATTACTATGCAAGAACAGGGCTATCTTTACAAAATCTGCAGTGTCGGAGGGCCTAAGCATGAATATCATTGTAAGTTATTAAAATGATACGACGAATCTATACCTGGAACCGACGTGTGCTCCGCAGAAGTTAACACACGTACTTCTGATAACAGTTTACAGAATGATGAACTGAACTTTAAGATGATTAGACACGTAAGCAGGCGAAGAATGATGAGCGAGGCGACGGAGGGGCGCAGCCCACACCGTCGGCAAAGTAATTGCGACAGACACAGCGAACAGCATTCTGGAGCCAGTGTGTCACACAGAACAGCTGAAGTTCAACATTCCTCTCATTTTACAAGACACCGATGCCACGTACGTGTGTTATATCGTAAAGATGGCAGCGAGCGCGATCAAAATGAAACTGCGCAGCCAGATGCAACGCACACGATCGCTGTCTCCTACCTGACGGCCGACTTGGTGGGAAGTGGGTCACATCTGCAGGAAGGAACAGCGATACACCCCGGGAAACAATTTCAGACAGCACTCCAAATTGCCGCTCCAAAACTGGAAGAGGGGGGGGGGGGGGGGAGCGTCGCTGCGCAGCCTTTGGAAACAAAGTCGCCACAACAAGTTTCGCCGCAGTGGTTTCTTTTATTTGGCCGCACAGGAGGAGGGAGCGAGCTACTCCAGAGCAGACATCTGCTGAGCAGAAGTAAAGCCACAAAAATGAAGAATTCCGTGTGAGCGGGGGCGCAGTTAAAAGTGGGCCACGGGGGTGGCTCCGGAGGGCCCTCTGGTCGCGGGGGCGGCATAAATAACGCAGTCAGGGGAGGAAGGAGGGGAGGGGGAGAGGCAATTCCTTCAGCGCGCCGTCAGCCCCCTGTCACTGCCTCCACCAGGCGCCAGGCGCTGCAGTCTCCGCTCCACGCCAGCTCTCACACTCAGCACGCCGGCCAATTACACCAGCTTGTTTACGACCTTATCTACGGCCTACTGAAGTTTCGTTCCCACCTTGTACAATGTCACTTCTACAATACTGTAGACTGAAAAAGTGAAAAGCTTAAAATGGAAATTTCACAATGTAAGTAAGAAAACAGGAAAAAACCATTATAGCTTCACTTGACAAATCAATTCATTCGAATGAATGCAAATTATCATATTACGGTATAATGATAATTTTTACTTTATGGACCGTCTGACAGCAACTTAATAAAACACAATTTTAGTGCCATAAGCGTTTCGCCTTTATTTTCTGCAAGGCATCTTCAGTGGCCTGGAATACGTAAATATATTTGCTATTTAATTTACGTTTTGGTCACTGTACCTATAGGTTATAAACAGTTCTGGTGGTTGGTATTTCCTAGTAAGTAGTAATATTCTGAACTGTACTTACAGTTGCGTGGACGATTTCCTACATACTACGCTCCTGTTACATTTTTGGTGTCGCTGTTGTTGTTGTTGTTGTTGTTCTTCTTCTTCTTCTTCTTCTTCTTCTAAATGCCAGTTTGCGCTTTTCCCCCCACATTTCACAGCACTATGAAGTTAACATTTGTTTCGAAGCAATGTTTTGGTTTGTGTTGCCGACTGTCAGATGTTATTGCCAAAGATCGAATGTTATTGCCGAATTTTCGAGTGTAATTATTGATGTATCTGTGATCTGTTTGTGTATGCATTTGTGTGTGTGTGGGGGGGGGGTGTCCAGAAGGCGCAGGGGGAGGGGAAGAGTTTTTCTTCTGGTTTTGTGAGAGGGACGATTTTTTTAAATATAATTTCTTTTATTAAGTGTAGTAGGGAGCCTGTGCTTATGTGTGTTTGTTCATTTATCACATGTTTGTTTTCAGCGATGGCTTTTTGAATGTGGAAGTTTTCTTGCAATTGTAAAAGATGTTTGCCATGGTTGCGTATTCTCATTATTTTCATTTCTTGTTCCATGTTTGTAGGATAGTGGTTATGGTGTTTTAAATGTTCTGCAAATATGGAATGGTTTGTTTCGTACTTCCAACATCTGATGTGTTCCTTGTATCGTGTTTTAAGATTCCTGCATGTCATGCCTATGTATACTGCATCACAACTTTGACATTCGAGTTAGTGTTTCATTCAGTTGCTGTCAGACGGTCCTTAAAGTAAAAATTATCAATATACCGTAATATTACACGCAACTGAGGAAGACAGTACCACAAGAGTTGATGTCAAGTGATCATAGTTTCACTTAGTTTGTAGTGACTGACACAAAAAGTGTTGCAGAAGTGTAGTAAGTTCAGAACTGAAAAACGTAATTATTTAAACATAAATGATTTTTTAATATACTACTTTTAAATCTGACTTAAGTGTATAAAATAATTTCTCTTAGTTCCATACAGATTCCTAACTCCTCACATAAGGGACAGAGGTAGACCAACGCATTCTCGACTTGCTCAAAAGCTCTTTCTCTTAAATAACCCATTTTTTCTGACATTGTAATCCTTTATTGGTCTATACTTTTACATTGTATCTACCGCTTTCCGTCCCATTAGGATAATTCCTCCGTGGTGGATCTTTTTTTAGTTTAAATGTAAAATATTGCGCATACATAGGACAAGAAATCCATTGCTCTACAAGTACACTAATGATAAATTGGTGGAAACTTGTGTCTACCGTAAAATATCTGAGATTAACTATGCAGAGCGACCTTAAGTAGAATAACCACATAAAACAGTAGAAAAGCAGATGCCAGATAGATTCGTATAACTAATTTTAAGAAAGTGCCTTGCAGAACACTTATTCGACCGGTTCTTGGATATTGCTCGTCACTCCAAGACTGTTACCACGTACAACTAACAGGGGTAGGAGGGAGGGGGGGGGGGGGAGAGGGAATGCAACGAAGAACTGCGCGGTTCGTCACGAGATCGTGTAGTCGGCGTTAGTGTTACAGAGACGCTCAACAAACTCCAGTGGCAGAGGCCAAACGAGAGGCGTTTGCATAACGCAGAAGTTTACTACTAAAATTTTGAGAGAGTACTTTCCGGGAAACGTCGGACAACATATTGCTTCCTCTCATATACGTCTCGAGAAATGACCACCGAGATAACTATAGAAATTAATGGTTCAAAAAATTGTTCAAATGGCTCTGAGCACTATGGGACTTAACTTCTGAGGTCATCAGTCCCCTGGAACTTAGGAACTACTTAAACCTAACTAACCTAAGGACACCACACACATCCATGCCCGAGGCATGATTCGAACCTGCGACCGTAGCGGTCACGCGGCTCCAGACTGTAGCGCCTAGAACCGCTCGACCACTCCGGCCGGCAATTAAGGGTTCACACTGAGATTTACTGACATTCGCTCTTCCCACAAGCCACTCGCGAATGGAACATGGAAGGGAAGGAGAATACGGTAAGTACCCTCCACCACACATCCTCAGGTGGTTTTCGGAGTATTGATGTGGATGAAGATTTTTTATGGGTAAAATTCGTTGTATGTGGGAAACCAGCTCTTCGCACAACCCTAAATCTGCGGTATAGTTTTTCATAAATTTACAGCGAAGAATAGAAATGTCGTTAATCTGTCAGAAGTACGCAGTTTTACTTTATGCTAAAAAAATTGAGGAAGACTAAAAAATATTCCTGGTTTTTACTTTTACACACACACACACACACACACACACACACACACACACACACACACACACACACGCGCGCGCGCGCGCGCGCATATATATATAAAATGTCTGCGTGCAACGGGCCTGAAATCGTAAAGTTGTCGGAGAGGCGCGTTAAAAATCTGCCCATCACAGACAAAGTGAAGAGCAGAGACGTAAACAGCGGAGCGGTTGAGACTACCGTGCTCGCTGCCTCTCAGCGAGCTACGTCACAGCAAGGGGGCCTCCCACGGCACGGCACACAGGCTTCCCACGAACGTGGAATGCGGAACGTCTGGCTGTTTCCTTGTTCTGCTGAAAGGCTCTGCCAGCCGCAAGGGCGTGGTACGAGGTGGAGGGGGGGTAGGGGAGGGTAAGGGAGGCACAGGCGCACCAGACCAGACAGCAACAGCTCGCCGGCCAATGGCGGAGAGCGGCAGCTCAGCTGAGGCGGCTGCCCGCCTTGTTTCCTCGCGGACGCAGCGCCAGCCGTAATTGTGCCACGCAGCGCTGCGAGCGGGCGCTCGAGGAAACCGACCTCCTGAAAGTTACAGCTTCTCCTCATAAAAGCCGCCACACAAAAGGGCGACACGCCGCTCCTCGCAGCGGCGGTTAATTTCGCTAATTTGTTTCGAGCAAACTGCATTTTTGGGTGCCGCAACATACCTGCATCAATACCTAACTCTGACGAGTTTCATTTTTATCTAAAAAGCATTTTCAGTGGGATTTCCAAATTTCACAAGTTTTTATTTTATAACCGTTATTTAACGTATTTTTCCCCGAATTGACACGGTGAGATCATGGCTATATAAAAATACAGGTTAATCCTATAAAAAAAACACCGGAAACGGGAAGCAGCCGCTATGAATAACGCTTTTTTATGAAGCCAACTGACGTCGTTACCAGTTTCGAAACGACAGGTTCAGTCTCAAGAGTTGTTCACGCTTAAAATTACAATTAATGAACGCTGTACTTGCAACGTTAGCTGTTTTTCGTGATGGCAAAACTTCCTCGGACTGGTGAAATTTTACATCAGAGAATGAGAGAAAAAGACTAATTTACAGTGACTGTACCTAACAATGAGCAAAAATGGAAACAACTTCCTCAGAAACTTCCTGGCAGATTGAGTGTCGGACGGAGGCACTAACTCTAGACCCCTTTCGCGGGCAAGTGCTGTATCACCTGAACTATGCAAGCACGGATTCATATCATCACAAACTCAGCTGCAGAGTGAAAATTTTCACTCCGACACAATTAAAAATTTATTACAGTTCTATTCAATAGAGGTGAAATCTGAAGTTCAAGAAAGTAGGACTCTTGCCCTCCTCTGGCTGACAACTATTAATTCGATAAACTATACTCACTTTTGCTGTCTCGCTTTTGTTAAGTCAGAGATAAAGAGTAACGTTGTCTGAAGTTTTGAGAAACAGGGCGGCCAAAGCTGTAGGTAGTGCTTGAAAAGTTAATTGCTTTTACTTATCAGGTTCAAAAATGGTTCAAATGGCTCTGAGCACTATGGGACTCAACTGCTGTGGTCATAAGTCCCCTAGAACTTAGAACTACTTAAACCTAACTAACCTAAGGACAGCACACAACACCCAGCCATCACGAGGCAGAGAAACTTATCAGGTGTAAGTTAAATGCTGAGTGTATATTTTATGTGGTTTTTAATTTGTATATACGCTTGCAAATGACAATAAAAACTTTATAAATTTATTACATTACTGTAAAACTAGTGCGTTTAGAGCGTAGTTTTTCAGAGCTCAGTGTGATTTGTAAAAGCCTTGTGAGACAGTTAATATATAGTTTTTATTTTATGAAACTATAATTTTTATTAACTGGTATGTTACATAAAATTGGAAAGAGAATTTAGATGTGTAGACACCATTTCGAGGATTAATCTTTCTGCAAATAAGTGGCTAATACCGATAGAGCACGGTACAACCCTGCAGGAATGTTTGGGCAACTGATGTCGCACGTTTATTATTATTATTATTATTATTATTTCTGTTGCCATTATGTGGAGAAAGAACACAGGCAAACACAAAATGGGAACGAAGTATAGGATAGGTGGTGGCGATAACGACGGAGATATCAGCTCAGTTAAGAAGACCGTAAGTGGAAAGTTTGTAGTGATAACTTCTGCTCGAGTTGGCGAACGTTTGAGGAAAGGATGTGCTGCGGAAAGTAAACCAATGGGGTGTAACTGGAGCGGTGGCGGCGTGCAGCGGCGATGGCATTCCGCGCACTAACGGCGGCCGCCCACGCCACGCAGTTAACTTTAATGTCAACAGATAGCGCGACGAACGCAATTTGGCTAACGGGCGCGCCGCGGCCCGCGAACTCCCGGCGCGGCGCAGGCGTCACCATCGCGAGGAAGTTACGTTCTCTCGTCTCGACCGAGGAACTGACGGTCGCGGTTTCTCCCGGTATAATAGCCGCCATGCGTCTCGACGAGTCGCGGTCGCTGCTGCTAGCATCGCAGTTCCGTACTGTTCGATAGCCACGAGGCACGTCTGGCTGCTCTTTCTGGAGGGTTCAAAGCCAACGTCGCAAATATACTTGGTGCACACAGACTGTTCAGATGCATGGTTTGACACTGGTAGGTAGTAGTCTCCAACATTTTGAGATCGAGTAATTTAAGGCTCAAGTTTTAGACATGTCGTGTGTCTGGGACATTTACTTTTGCACAGTATCAGATCAGGTTCTGAATAGTAAAAGCATTGCTAGGACAGTGACAACGTAAACAAATCATGTATACATTTCATTTTCTCGTTTGCAGTATCATGCGTACGGGAACAGACAACCGAAACTTAAAAATAAAACCGAAGTTACTCAACAACAACCGAGGTTAAACTCTCACAAATTTGTACGTGACAATTTGGAAATGATACGAGGATGAGGCCTGCAATCCAGAATGTTCCTTCGAAGGATAGGCACTGCCGACTGTGGCATCTGGGCCTATTTCGGAGACAAATACTAAGCTTCAACCTGCCGCAGATTCTTCTGCCCCTATCGGTCCAGCACGCTAGGTATTAGCTGGTTATCTTGACAGCGTATACTTTGCGAAGAGCAAACTTAGCCGCATTGGTCAGTTATCTCGTCTGTTCCTGAGCAGAAATGACTGTGTAAACAAAATGTACATAATGACAACAACGTACCAAGGAAAGTGGTCCTGTAATTTACGCCTTTTAAAGCAGCACGAAACTGAAACGGAAACGGAAATTGGCTTGGTAAACGGCGACATGAAATGAGCGAGATGGACTGAGCAGATTACATGTTGCATTCATGATGATAAATTATCTAAAGGAAAATGACAAAGAAAGAAAGAAGCAAACTTGGACGGGAAAGTTGTACATCTTAATGTATGGAAACGACCTATATCCAGCAATCGTGATAAAGGGACGATTAATAAATCACTACTAAACTGAAACGAGAGAGAGAGAGAGAGAGAGAGAAAGAAAGAGAGAGAGAGAGAGAGAGAGAGAGAGAGAGAGAGAATATGCGTACGATTATTGATTATTACATACGTTTCGTGTTTTTCAATACCCCATATAGCGAATTACACTTTTTACTAAGGTTCCACTTCCTTATCTTTGTTATGTCTGCAGTTTTGCCCCCCCTCTCAAGCACTTCTTCCTGGATTCGCTAGCCTACACCCTTCGACCTACTTTCAAGCTCAATTTTTGTTTTTTTCCTCCTCTGCCTTTCGGCTTGGCACCTAGCCAGTACTCTTGTCCTAAATGTACGTCTTTCTAACGTTTAGGACTAACTTTCTTAACCCATGCAACCAACGTCTCCTGGCGGAAGTATCTGACTGCTTCGTTATTCTCTTTACACTCGTTCTACATATGTATTCATGAGGAAAAGAAGGGTGATGTTTCTCGGTATTTGAAGCAACAAAGCAGCTACGAGAATGTGGAGAGAACTGTTTCATTCCGGAACGTTCTAATTGGTTTTTCTTCAGATTGTCTTTTCCAGGACCTCTGTAATCTCCATGCTCGATCCTCGACTTCGATCTGCCCCGTCACTTTTCAAATGCTGCTGACGAGATCGAGGGAAGGATCTGGGTTTGCCTTCAGCGTTACTGACGAGTGCTTCCTCGCTGAGTCCAGAGCTCTAATGACGGGAGTAGACGGCCAGCCTCTCAGGTACGTGTGCGTTGTTGACGACTCTAAGCGCACCAGAGAATTTCCGCCCACATCTCAGCAGCTCTGACCGTTACTTGTGTTTGGTACTTCGCCTGTCGCGATCTCGTTTTGCTACAACAATTTTGTGTCTCACTGTTCATCAGGATTATCATCACAATGATTTTCTCATCTTCTATTCTAATAACTGACAAGGCGTTGTGGTTGCATTGAGAAAGTCATGGAGATAACTAAGAGCGACTGTGAAGATGAATTAGTCCATGAGCACGGAAATGATATCTACTCCATAGGTTCGACAACTAAGAATCCTAGGCCTTCTACTTAGTATGAACAGGCGATATAACTGATGATTCTTCCGAACGCGTAAAACCTGGAAGTGATAGTAGCTTTCGGAATGGGTTACCAAAACAAGGTCAGAAAGTACGTTGTATCTTCGTAGATCTGGAACTATCGGAAATCTGCGCAGAGTCTTCAAAGTTAGAAACAAATCTGTACAACTACCACTACGTTTCTCTCGGCACTGAGAAAGCTCAGATCCACAGAAAGAGACATCACAGTAAACACCACTGAAATATTGGGGATTTAACCACATTCTCGGAGTGACACTTGTGTGGTGTGACGTCTGCCTTTAATACATGCTGGAAGGCTGAAAAAATTACGACCAGCGAATTTTTTATGAATATTTTATCTTGCTGGTTTGCCCACCTTCAATGACGTCTAGGCTGGGCTGGAATGTGACAGTTTGATTGTGAGTTAAGAAGCCTACGAATGCGAAACCACGAAACTATCTGAAGTGCCTTGGGTTCCGCTGAATTTCAAAACATTCCACTTTAGCCCAAGTGTCAATCTGCGCAACTGTTACGTACACGAAATATTTAACACAGGACGAGACAGCCCACTCCAATAGCGCTAACCCACTTAGAAGCCCAGACGCTGACTACTTAGCGCAGGTAGAAATGTTAGGCGGAATTCACACTTCTCATCATGTCACGTCACGTACACAAAGCATTTCAAATGGCGGCGATCACACAGGCCGTCAACGGACCGTCAAGTTACTTCAGTTATCGTCATGTCACCGTTAAAGTTTTTCGGGAAGAAAGTTTTCATGGCGTCGTCATCTGTTAACATCGGAAGGTAACCTAATTCAAATCGTTCAAGTGGCTCTGAGCACTGTGGGACTCAACTGCTGATGTCATAAGTCTCTAGAACTTCGAACTACTTAAACCTAGCCAACCTAAAGACATCACACACATCCATGCCCGAGGAAGGATTCGAAACTGCGACCGTAGCGGTCGCGCGGTTCCAGACTGTAGCGCCTAAACCGCTCGGCCACCTCGGCCGGCGGTAACCTATTTTCGCTGAACTCAATCGTGTTACGGTTGTGGATTTCGTGCTTTTGTGTCTTCTTAATTATCTTGCTTTGTTTTCGTAACAAATCCTAATGTGCCTTGGCGACTAGTTTATTTTTTTCCCCCTACTGAATGTTCTTTCATACGCGAGGTCAAATATCTGCAACCGAAAAACTGTTTAGGTTTTGCAATAAAAGAGCGTAGCTGATGCCTACACTGTATAACTTAAGAAGACACATCAGTTGATAAAGCAGTTTTCATTAAACAACATTTTTAACCGTAGATTACTAAACCTTCGTAAAATTTACGATTGCAGTTAATATCAGTTCGCGGTTCCTGTCAATCCCGTATCGTCAGTATACAGTGGGAAACATTCCCTCCAGTATAGCGTTGTATGTGACATACCATTGGAGACCAAATAATTGTAATTAACTAGTGCATAAAATATGAATTATGAGATCCTTTGAATAAAATATGGAGTAGTAAAATTGATGATTCAGTAACAATGTAAAATTTTCCCCTTTAGTCTTTTATGATTAATTGAAAAAGTAAGCTCTAATGAAAGAGAAAAACAGTTGTTTATAACGTTATTAGATTCGTAAAGAAAAAGCACAATGAATTTGGTAAACAGGCCCTTTTTATTTCCTTATAAATAACTGTTGTCTGATGAGTTTGTATGTATTTATATGTCTCCGCCAGCAAATTAATGTCGATGTTTTTAAATGTTTCTTATCCCAGCACTTCACAAAAACACCGTTTGTTCCAATTGACTTTTAGCTATCACGAATGGTACCTCATAACCTCACTTTCACCGTTCATTACTGGGCAGCGAAATGACGTGGCGTGACGTTCTGTGTCAATACAGCCGATGTGCCAGTCCGTAGTCAATTGGCCACATGATAGCCGCAGACGTGCTTGCTAGAAGGTCAGCGAGGTTCTCCCCTTGCGTTTTAACTGCTCTCGGAAAAGACAGGACGTATTTCGTTTGAGCTGGAATCTGTGCCGCTATTATCCCCATGCGATTGGTAACCACGTCACTCATTCTTGGGAGGCTCAATGCCCCTACATCATCGAGGAAGCACCCGACCAACAGGCGGTATTTTCCTTCGAGTAATTAACTACAAAGCACGAGGTGTGCGCACGTTTTATCCTAGGATGTCCCCTTTTGGCAGTGCATTACTCACGGCCTTATCAGTGTTAAGGATTGCGACACGAGACGTAAACAGGGATCAATAGCTAGTTTACGAGCGGAGCGCACGCTGTCGTAATCAGCAGCGAAGGCGCCAGGTGGTCCGCAGCTGTCCCTGGGTTTTGATGGTCGCGTTGCGCCACGTCCGCCATTCTCAGTGGACACACATTGCCTGCCTGCACCCGTCCGTACACCCACCCCAAACAACACAGCACTGCTGTCTGTATGTGCGCGGTATTTGCTGCTATCTCTCACGGTAACAGCAAAGAATCACTCAGGCACATGTATGACGTAGTAAACAACTGCGTACAGGCAGTACGTTTAACGCTTCTAAAGTCCAATAAATACAACAAAGTACCGTGCAGCTGCCACTTGGTGCAAGTCGTCCTGATTGACGACTCTTCAACGACTTGGGTGTCAGTTTCGGTACTTACTTTATTCAAGCAGGCATACTATTTGGTCTCAGGAGGCTGAATAGACCCCTCTCCAGACTCTTCCATCTCAGAAAAAAAATCTGCTTAAGTAATCACCGGGAGTCGAACCCAACTCTCCCGGTTGGTAGTCACCGATGCTAACCACTCTTTTCCTCCATCTGTTTCTTCGTTGTTTCTATTCAGCAGTTCATGTACATACACATTCCGCAAAGCACCATTATCCTCTCCTGTTCCACTCGCAATTACAGCGAGGGGGAGACGGTAGTCTAAAAGCCTCAGTAAGAGCCCTAATTTCTCGCATCTTGTCTTCATGGTCCTTAAGCGAAATGTACGTTGGCGGCAGTAGAACTGTGCTGCTTTCACCCTGAAATGCCGTCTTCACTCCAGGGATTCCCATTTGAATTCACGAAGCATCACCCTTATACTTGCGTGCTGAACTTATCTACCAGTAACAAATCTATCACCACCTTCGATGTCTTCCCGAACACTAACAGTATGAAGAATGGGTCGCACTAGCTTTCTCCAAGCCGTCTCCTTTACACATAAGCTACAATTTCCCAAAATTCCTCGGCGAGTCTGATGTGCTCCTTTCATTTCATACAATTCTGCATTATTACGCCTAGATACTTAATCGAAGTGACTGTGTCAAGCTGCATCGTACTAATGACGTATTCTAACGTACAATATTGTTTTTCCTACTCGTCCGCCTTGTAAGTTACATTTTACTGTATTTACAACAGGCTGCCCTTCATAGCTTTCATGCATATTCTCATAGTCACACAACCTCGATACCTTCCCGCCTATCAGACAGCCATACACTGCTGCTCACCCTGTCCCTGAGATCAATTTATGTATACAGCGAGAAAAAGCAGTCTTATGACACTTCCCTGGGGCACTCCTGATGATGCACTTATCTCTGATGAATCCTCGCAGTCGAATACCACATGCTCGGTTCTATTACCAAAAAGTTCGAGCCGCTCACATATATGGGAACCTATACTGTATGCTCGTACCTTCGTCAACAATCTTCAGTGGGACACGGTGTCAAACGTTTTGGGAAATCTAGGAATACGGAAACTGCCTGTTACCCCCGATCCATGGTGTGTCGCAAGAAATCTCTCTTATTTGATCTATGAGCTCTTTATTCTATTTTTATTGCAGTAGGTTCACAGCCCCTGACCGAACACGCCGAGCTACCGTGCCAGCACTACCAGACCACAAAACAGCCCTCCAAGACGAAAGCGTCTGCGTGCCTCACCAGATACAACTGCTGAATGGTAGCTAGAAAAGCCTGAGTTTGTTTCTTGGAGACAAAATTTTACTGTATGACGGATGCGTCCTGAATGCGATCACGTCTGTCACCGTCCAGAAATTATCAACTGATAAGCATTTTGAGGCGATAGAGAATGGTTTCGCTCCAAGCTTGCTGCGAGGAGGCGCTTTCCGTATGATAGTCCATGGCTCCCCAGAATATCGATGTAGATCATATAGTCTTCAGGCTTCAGTGGATGTACACTGTCACCGAAATATCTTAAGTGGGCACGTGAAATATGCTTTTGGTGCAAGGGAAACAGTGTAAGCCCATATTACATCGACAAAATTTCAGAGGTTGTTGACGGATACTTTGTGAGTATGCCTTACGAAGAACCCGTGGCTCATCACAGAGCAATACTTCGGTTTCTTAACCCACTTCATTCGTGAAAATATATTCCCAACAGTGAGGACCAAACAGTACAACACATTATAAAGAGTAATGCTAAAACTCTTGAGAAGAAATACGTACACCTTTACCAAAGTGAGTCCAATCTGTTATGTCAGTGTGCAGCACAGTATGTAACAAAAACACAGCTGCTCCCTTTAGCGTATTGCTGAAAATGTCTACCTAGATTATGACAACAGTCCACACTGAAGCACCCTGGACCGACTTGCCCGCTGGAGAATCCCGCGAGTTTGGCTTAACTACATCCGGAGCTGTGACTATCTCAGCAATCAGGACCATGTAGAGTATCGATATGAGGCTCGTAAACCAGAATCTTCACAAGTTGCCAGAAGTATCAGAAGTTTATGGGTGTTGCGCCTGGTGACCTTGCTGGCTATGGAACAGAGCCACCACGATCATAAATCAGTCGTTTTATCAAAATTCAATTACTATGTACCGAAGATCACGGGTCTCTTAAAATATCAGATCCAAATTCTGAAATTTTGTCCGTGAAGTTATAGTTTCATAATGTAAACTTACGGGGCAATGAAACTATACCGAAAAGGGAAGGAAATTATACTGGAGGGGCGAGGTGATTAGGGCGGTGTATATTACTGGGGTAAGATCGCTTTTCACAACTATATTTTCCCTTTTCCGCATCCGAAGAGTACTGCTGTTTGAGAAAATGTTGCACCATTATGTAGATCGCTTCGGACGGAAGAGAAACAGCAAAATTATACTTGTTATAAGAGAAGGAGGTGTTAAAACGGGCACAGGTCTAAATAAAGGGAGGTGTTGCAGACTGGTAGCCACGATTGTAAACGGTAGTATTTGCTGACGGAAGAAACCAGTGAGCAGTTGGAACCTTCCTTTCAAATGGTGTGGATGCAAAGTCTGTTATTGTGCGAATTATTGTTTGTTATATAATGCAGACCTTTGGCAGGGATCTGAAAAATTTTCTTTTCAGCTTCTTACTAGTTTACAGCAATTTCACAGTGATATACGGAAAGCAGTGTCCCCAACGGAGAGAACCACGGCAGGAGTGGAAAGACCTAAGGCCTTCAGAAAGGGAAAATTTCACCCACGAAACGATCCGATCCGATTTTTCATGAGGTTCCTGTGATATTCTCCTTATCGACAGCAATAACGGCTTGGATATCAACGCTGGGGTTACACCACACCTAAGCAATGCAACCTGCACCTTTGGTGTTGGAAAGTTCTTTGAAGGAACTTAAGGAAATGTGTGGGTCAAGAGTGTGATGCGCCAAATATGGACACACACACACACACACACACACACACACACACACACACACCCTCTGCGCCGGGTCTGCAGGAGACTTATGTTTGCGATTTCTGTAAATAATTTCTGATTCGATGTTCATTTAAAAAACTTACATAAACAAGCTACTATTTTTAGATTACTCTGTGTTCTAAAGTTTTACCTAGCTTCATTAAAAGATTTTTTTTTTACTTTTCGGGCAGCGCCCGTATTTGCACCAGATTTTTGAAGTGATATTTTACAAGTTTTTGGTGAATCTTCATTTTTGAATAAATATAACTGACGTTAATCATTGTTTTGCCTCCTGTTATTTAAAAAATGTTATAGTTATTAGTGGAAGTAAAGAACTTACAATTTTCCTAAAAGAAAGTACTTTTAAATTAAAAGATTTTGCCCCTGATTACACCTTGCAATCTAATAGATGCCTCGGAAGATGGTCAACCGACCAAACATTTGTAAAAAAAGTCTATGAACACTGAACCGATCATAAATGATAAAGCAATGCTTGTATACGGGAATCACTGATTCATATACGGTGTTTCTTTTGCTGTACAGCATTTTGTTTCCTTTTCGGCGGCTCTACCTTCTGATACCGTCTTCCAAACTTTGGCTTCTTCTTCCACGCGGCGCGATTGCCCAAAAAGTTCGGGAACTTTAGCGACCGTTATACGTTCCCACATATGTTATCAAACCACCGATTACCATTATCATAAACTCGTCTTATGTAGTATTAAGGAGTAGACACATTTCATTCAATCGGATTACGAAAAGTATTACGCCAGCAGCTTCTACAATATTGTATCTACTGCTTGTGAGTAAACGTAAGACTATTTTTACTGATCCAAAATAGCATACATAATTTTCTGAGAGGAAAAAATGAACGAAGGTGAAATGAGGATGGTGTGGATCTCCTCTGCTTCACTGATATTGCTTTGTGGCTCCGTGCGCAACAAATACGAGGGTTAAATGTGTGTGTTACATGCGTGTTGGTGGGCCCGTGGAGCTAGTTTAGCGTTTCGTACACGAGAACAAAATGGTTCAAATGGCTCTGAGCACTATGGGACTTAACATCCTACGTCATCAATCCCCTAGAACTTAGAACTACTTAAACCTAACTAACCTAAGGACATCACACACATCCATGCCCGAGGCAGGATTCGAACCTGCGACCGTAGCAGTCCCACGGTTCCGGACTGCAGCGCCTAGAACCGCAAGACCACCGCGGCCGGCTACACGAGAACAAAGCCACCGAAACACACAAACACGAGTGAAACATAAAATAAAAATAAATATCTGCAAACAACGGCCACAGTGTCTGGTTTGCAGAACAAGTGGTCACAAGTTCGAGCTCCCGCTGCAGAAACCAAGCGTTCAAGCGTTTAAACAGAACACTTCGGTACTTTGTGGCGTGAATCGTTACCGTAACAACTAACAAATGTTGATATTCCTGCATCACTTTTAATTTGAACTGGTAACGAGAGCTTACAAATCTCGCGAAAACGAAGAAAAAAATATTGAGACTGAGGAGGGGAGAAATGGGAAAGGGCGTGGATTCCTTGCAGAGTGGGATAAAAACGCCTCGACATCAGTGTGAAGTAGCTCAAGTTATGCTTTCATCTATGTGCAAATGAGATGATTCCAGCTCGCTGAATATGCATCCTCGGAGCATTGGAGTAGGCACGGCTGGATCAGTATGCCAGTCGCGGAGCCGCTCCAAGTCAAGGCAAGGGAGAAAGTCTAACCGTCCGTGTACCTCGCCAGCCAGGGATCCCATTTCCGGCTGCAAAGAACACACGCCCATAAAGCATTGTCTCGCTGCACTACATTACGCAGCAACACGACAACAAAGCCAATGGGCCCGTTGTTAGTGTGTGTGTACCGCAACTGGGCAAAGATGTATCTGACAATGGCTTTGTTTAAAGGATCATTCAAATACTCCGTTTCATGTGGATGAAAAACGTCGAGGAATTTTAACAATATTTTAGGCCAACAGTAAATATTCCAGTGAAAATGTGAATTTCCTCATACTCTATCACATAACTGCCTTTGACGTTCAATTCACGTACAATCGATTACAAGATTATATAGTGAGGCACTGCACGAGCCTCAAAATCTGTCGTCGTTACCATAGAGTTCGTCCAGAACAGAAGGGCGCCATGGGACAACCCGCCACAGTGTCGAATTCGGCACGCCACATGACACCTGACCCTAACAGCTGCACATCAATTTTCCTGCCGAACGCTCGTGGGGTATCACACACTTAATGGCACCTTGTGAGGCTATATAGTAATGAAATGAATGCAATTTAATGAACAAATGCAACGTATTGCGTGTATGTAGACAGAGCCATACTGAATTATTACACGACTGCAGAACAATAATTGAAGACAGTCAGTTCCATACAATATCTCTCAGCATACGTAATGAGCGATTAACCTTAAATTACTAAACCCTAGTAAAATTTACGATTGGAACAGGATATAAAACAGAACATTTTGTCCTTAATTTGGTATGTAACATACCACTTGCCATCTAATAACTGCAATTAACTGAGGTATGACACACAAACTAGTACAATTTACGATGGTTTAGTAGCAACGTAACATGACCCCCCCCCCCCGGTCCCCCTTTTCGTGTTTTAGGATTAACGTGGAACTAGTCGCAGGAAAGGCGGATCCAAGAGAGATTTATTGGAAAATCCTACGAAAATTTAGTCCGCCAAGAAAGGACATAGCTTACAAAACTGTCATACAATATTCTTCGGCAGCCTGGGATCCGTGGTGGTGGTTGTTGTTGGGATGTTTAAGGGGGACTAAACGGCTAAGGTCATCAGTCCCCCATTCCAAAAACAGGCGAGACAAAGGCGCGGAGCAGATAAAACCCCAAGTGGAGGGAGACCCCCCCCCCAGGCACTAAAGAACACAAATTATCCAACGAACACTACAGAAAAGAAGAGTTCAGACGAACACCAAACAGAAAGAAACAGAAGAAAAGAACATGGCCGGAGACTGGTTGACTGACCACAAGAACAAAAAATAGGGAAAGAGTCAACCATCCGACGACACAACAAAACAGCAACAAATATTGAGAGACACGAGGACAAAAGACACAGAAAGGGAAAGGTGCAGGACCCCCCTAAATCGAACCATAAAAAGGACTACCACGGATAAAATGTAAAACATTGTCACCCATGGAGGCATCGTCGGATAAAACCAAAGCCAAAGTGCCCGGGAGATTAAAAGATTGCCGGAGTGTGCGCAGTCGAGGACACTCCAGCAAAATGTAGCCGACCGTCAGCCGGGACCCACACCGACACAGGGGGGGATCCTCCTGACGCAACAGATGGCCGTGCGTCAGGTATGTATGGCCGATGCGCAGCCGACACAGGACCACCGAGTCCCTGCGAGAAGCCCGCAGGGAGGAACGCCACACATCGGTCGTATCCTTGACAGCCCGCAGTTTATTCGGGGCTGTCATGCCACGCCACTCAGCAGCCCACATCCCAAGCACCTTACGGCGCAACACCAGCTGCTGGTCGCGAGCCGTAAGGCCGACCTCCAAAGCTGGGGCATCTATCGCCCCTTTGGCCAGCCTGTCAACACGTTCGTTCCCCGGGATGCCAACGTGACCTGGCGTCCAAACAAAAACCACCGAACGACCAGAGCGGGTAATGGTGGAAACAGACTCCCGAATAGAGGACACCAGAGGAGAAGAGGGATAGCAGCGGTCGATGGCCTGGAGGCTGCTCAGGGAGTCACTGCAGATGACGATGGACGTACCTGAGCAGGAACGCATATGCTCAAGAGCGCGCAAGATGGCCACCAGCTCTGCAGTAAAAACACTACAGCCAGCTGGCAAGGAGCGCTGTTCAACATGGGCAGCGTGAGCAAAAGCGTAGGCAGTGCGACCATCAACCAGGGAACCATCGGTGTAGACAGGCTCACAGCCCGGAAATGAGGCGAGGAGCGCAAGAAAACGGCGACGGAGGGCCACAGGCGGAACCGAGTCCTTGGGTCCCTGTGCCAAGTCCAGTCGGACGGCCGGCCGGGGCAAACACCAGGGAGGCGTAGGTGCACGGACCCGGAAGGGAGGCAAAAGAGGGAATGACCCCAGTTCGGACAGCAGGGACTGGACGCGGACAGCTATGGAAAGCCCAGACCGAGGTCGCCGTTCGGGCAGATGGAGGACCGTGACAGGGAAAAGCAGGCGACGATTGGGATGGCCTGGCGAGCAATGAACGTGGACAGCATAGTCGGCGAGCAGTCGACGGCGGCGAATCCGCAGCGGGGGAACCCCGGCCTCTACCAGTAGACTATCCACGGGGCTCGTACGAAATGCGCCAGTTGCAAGCCGAACCCCACAGTGATGGATGGGGTCTAACAACTTCAACACTGAGGGTGATGCAGACCCATAGGCCAGGCTCCCATAATCAAGCCTGGACTGCACAAGGGCCCTGTACAATCGCAACAGCGTGCAGCGATCCGCACCCCAAGATGTGTGGCTGAGGCAGCTAGGATCCGTACCAGGAAATAGAGAAGATGCAATTCCTACAGGACACAACAAATATTGTGCTTCCTCAGACATGTAACTCGCGAAAACACCATGGAGGTAGATCAGACACATTCGAGCCCCCAAGGAGGCTTCCCGAAAACCACTCGCGACTGGTACGGTAGGAAAAAAGAAAAAAAAACCAGGTGCAAGAGCCCATATGGATTGTCCTACTCACAATGGACTCACTGGTTAGAGAGAGAGAGAGAGAGAGAGAGAGAGAGAGAGAGAGAGAGAGAGAGGGAACGTTTACAATTAGAAAGTGAATAGAAAATTAATTTAATCACCAAACTCGTTATTTTTATATTCACCATTTTGTTGATACATACCCGTGCCGCATATCTGAGGAAATCTGGATTACTCACTCACCTGAAACAAAGAAAGATCAATTAGGTTAGCTTTTTCAGAATGGTAAACAGTGTATCGATCTATAGAAAAGTATCTTATTTTTATCTGAAGCACATTTTAACATGAGTGCTACCCAACTTCTAGTTCACTCCGACTTTAAACGATTGTTGGAGATAAATCTTGACTATTGAATCAATAGCTCTTAATGCTAGAAAAACCGAGTCGAATTCCATTTCCTGAAGACCTGAATTTTAAAAGCTGCAGAGCACACAAGCAAGTACTAAGGTGGAAGGATGCATGGTGTTGATGTAGTGTTCAACATCAACATTATAAGACCGGTTACGACGCCTGTTTGCTACTTGCTTTGCCTTCCGCATTCACGCATAAACAGAAAATCTTACTCCACTCAGGAAAACCAATTGACGAATAGATACGATATGGCAACATCACACACTTCTAGACTTCTACTGAGAACAAATGGCAAGATATTCGACAATACATTCATAGATCAAATAAAAAACTGTCAGTCTTTTGCGTCTGTCTCCTTCGGCGAGAATCACATTCACCTTTTCATTTCCCCATTCTCCGACGGAGATTAAATGTTTTAAGACTGGAAACATACTGTTTCATACAATCCAAACTTTACATATAGGCGATACAACGGGAGTCCAGCGCCATCAAGGCAAGACGTCCGGCCGTAGAGAAACAGGGGAGGGGCGCAAATGCGGTGCTAAGAAGAATGCAAAGGATTACACGGGTAGGCCTACGTCGCGTAAATAATAAGGAGGTATTACATCGGATTTGGAAGAAATTTATGATGCAAATTTACAGAACACATTCTCAGTCATCAGGGAGGGGGCATATGGGGAGTATGAACTGTAGAGGTAGACCACGGCTTTACAGCAGTTAGGACATTCAAATTGTTATGATTTGCTGTGGTTACACGGAGATGATGGCGCTTCATTCATACGTGTACAGCTACATCAAAATCTTTTCGGACTGAAGACCAGTTTCTACGACGGAAAGCTGAAAAGTGTTTTTGGATCGGCACACATCGTAGATATAAATTACATTTAGTTTCTGTTACATTACACGTACAGGAAGGAGGGAGTGACGCAGTGTTGCAACATAAACCCCAATGTCACGGAATCAGTGTACTGCGCAAGGAGAGAAAGGAGAAATTTGGAAAGGGGATTAAAATTAAGGGCGAAGAAGTAAAGATTTTGGTGTTAGCAGGTCACATTTTAATCCCGTCGAGACGATAATGGACTCGGAAGATTAGAGGAACAGACAGACTCTTGGAAAGAGTTTATGACATGGGTGTCAACAAGAAGCGCAGTGGAACGTAGGCGAATTAGACTAGACCGTCTACCATTAGCAAAAACTCCGTATAATTACTCAAGTCCCGCTGAAGACGCCTCAGTGACGAGGTCAAACATTTCGAAACAAGTGTTTACAAAGGAGCGTCGTCAGTTTATTTATTATGGTCTGTGTCAACAATTTAATTTTATCTACGTAGTCTGCAGCTCGTAATTACTGTTGCACTCAGTACTAGTCACTAGAAAGTGGGACACTCTCTCTTCAGGTTTGTTAAGTTCTGTCGAATTTTCATTCAATAAAGTCAGCTTGGAACGTAGCTTTCATCTCTTCGCTTTTACGACGCGGCTACATTTCTCTTTAACCTCTCCCGGCATTACGGGAACGTAGCAGGGATGAGAGAAGAACGCCGACAGTTTCAGTCTGAAGAAGACAATTTCTGGCCAACTATTGTCCGGTCACCGGCGACCCGGTTTACGGCGTGAAACCTGGCAACAGCAAAAACTTAATTAAAAGCTCCCTCGCGACAGATTCAAAGACGAGGAGGAGCAAAATTAATACTGCAATATCATGCACCACCGCCCTGTTTCCCAATAACGAAAAGCATTCCTTTCTATTAGCACGCAGAACTGTTGTAATTAACGAGATAATACTTCCGTTAGAAAGGATACTGCAGAGGTGTGAGTGAGCATTTCTATTGTTTTGGCACTGCAGACGGAGTGCTTGATAATAGACGAGGAAAGCAACGTTAGTAATTCTCAAAAACTACAGAGGTTAGGCAAAACTTTGGAAACACGCGAGAAATGCATGCTTCAACATACACGTATGAGTCAGCCAGGCCTGCGTGATTCGCTGTTTTATTTCACCACGAAAGTCAACCGTACAATGTCTTCATTACGTTGCAAGTCTCAGTCGTTAGTTCACGATGTAGGAGCTAAGAGTTCGAAAGTGGGCAAATCTTTGGTGGGTGCTTCCGAAACCGAGGTAGCCGAAGTGTGTCGTGGTTCAAGAGGAATCGTATTGAAGATACGGAAAGTGGAAAACTGTTCTTCGTCAAGTCACAGCGCGTGCGTGCTGAGTGATCGCGACGGATGGTCAATGGAGAGAATTCTAACGGAAAATAGGAGAACGGCACCTGCAAGGCCCTGCCAGCACGGAAATAACGCGAAGGGAAATCCATAGGCAGGCACTTGCAGGGACAGCTGGAATTCATCAGCGACGCAAATTTTCGTATGGGACGCAAATGTTCGTATGGGGTAACGCAGAGCCGAATCCATAAAACGTGAACTATGGAGCAATGGAGCAAAGCCACTTGGTCGGATGAGTCTTGTTTCACACTGTTTAAAACTTTCGGCAGAGTTTACGTCGCAAGGGTGAACCACTGCGGGGGTTCGGTGATATGGTCAGCCACATCTTAGTATTTTATGGGCCGCATGATAACTCTGTAAGGACACATTACTACCAAAGACTATGTGACCATTTGGGCTGATCATGTCCCTCTCATGGTACAATGTTTGTTCCCCACTGGTAATACTGTTCCAAGACGACGACTCTTCGCACAGCTTGCATCGTCCCTGACAGGTTTTGTGAGCACCAGGACTGATTGCCCCATCTCCACTGGCCATGACAGTCATACCTCAGTATTATGGAGCCTTTAAGGTATGCTTTGGCGCGAAATGTGTGCGTTATCGTTATCCACCTTGTAAGAGGTCCATGATTAAAGAATTTGTTGCTAGCGCACTCGAACAGATGTAATTTCGATGGATTGCTGACGCGCTGCCTGCGATATGTAAGCTATAAGAGAATCTCAGACCAGAGAGCAGTGTTGTATGCAGTAAGAGCAGTGTCTGTAGCAGTAGGAGTGAAGTTGTTGCTAGCGAGCTGTCGTGTGTGTCGAGTTGGCTGGGCCGGTCGTGTGGAGCGATGGCAGAGCCTGAGCGTTGTAGTATAAGGTAAAAGCAGCCTCGCGCATATGTAGATTGTTATATCAAGTCTCATGTAAATGCTTTTAAAAAGAAATCTCTTAATAATCTCCCTCATAAAAAGTAACTTTTGACACTCATTCATTTCAAATTAAAGAATCTACTAATCTCTCCAGTCCTTGGTAATCCCGATTATTGAAAAGAAAAAGCAGTTGTTTCTTTTTATACATGACAAATCTATCGGCCAGCATTGCACTCGGCTGTGCCAGAAAAAATTCTTATAGGAGCAGATATATATGCGTTATCCGGCGACCTTGTTGAGGTAAAAATTTTCAATTTATTCAGAATGATCTTTCAGGGCCATGACGCAGCACTGCTGATGTCCAAAATTTACCAGTTTAAATTCACAGTCATTATTGGAAGGTTATAAGTGATCGACAATTTTATTGAGAGGTTAGTCACATTGTATTATTGGTAGGTTACGCTAAATGTCAATGTTATGGCTATATTTTTTACTGTTGGGAGGTTACACTAAATGTGAATATTATTCATATTATTTTACTGTGGGGAGGTTACAACCTCCGTCATCTTTACCATTATCTTGCAGGACGAATGGTACAGGACCTTATTTATCAATTCCGAGACTGGAAGCTGTTTCGATTACCCACTTACATCTGTTCTGTTGTATCTTTTGCACACCCCTTCGTGTGGACATAAGCAGCTGACTGAACGACTATCGCCGAACTGTGGTCAGGAACGGAGATGACCATCCAATGGTGGAACACAGTGATGAGTACAACATGCTCGATTTCAATGGTTTGTCAACTTGTGCTACACGCGTGTTGTTCTCTCCTGGTACTACCCCCTCTAGAATTAAAAAATTGCAACTTACAACACCAAAATTAGGTCGCCGGCAGCTGAAGCCTATTGTATGCGTTGCATTTGTCTCCGAAGAGTCCCGACAGTAATTAGTTCCTGACGCCAAATATTTGAATCTATGGCCGTTTGAAGCACAGCAGGCCGTCCATCACCCTCACATGGTGCTGCAGAGGCAACGTCGCGGACGTTTGTCAAACACCTGCGGTCGTCTTCTGCGGCGCTTTACGCACGCGGAAACATTGTCTCTGCTATATCAAAAATACACCCTAGACACACCTGACCTCGGATACCGAATTCTTGCGTTATCTCCGACACAGTACGAGACTTTCTTCTTTCGCCGATTAGCACATTCAGAAACAGGGCTGCCACGTTCAGTACATAGCCGACTGTAAAAAAACAGATGTCTTGGCTGCACTCGTGCCATACGCCACAACATTCGGATGTCACACTTGGCAATTAACGAATGGTGTAACCCATCCAACGACTGTTGTCCACTGGTTATTTCCAACCTTCTATGCAACATTCACGAATAGGAGGATCACTTCGCGAAATATAAATCAGGATAACTAGGTTGCTTGACATTTATCGGAATGGCTTCTCTCCGAAATCTAACAAATACCTCCTCTCTTGTAGCGTCTGTCACAGCGTATTTCCATGACATTTCTCGCGCTTGCTAAACGAACCCTTGACGTAAAGCACTGCTCTTGCGTGAGCCACCTCTACTAATCCTAGCTGTGGCACGATCTTCGATGAGCAATACTCTGTCTGGCCACATGTGCCTAAAATTCTGCAAATAAATTTCGGTGCGTCATGTGTCTCGCGCCACATGCATACTTTTCGAGTTATTTAATGTAATAAAAAATTTAAAAAACCGTAATGTATTGCCCAGATAAAGGCGGAAGCACATCTTTATATGGGTCAATTGGCTGTCCACGTACAGAACTGCATTTGATTCTATCTTTAAATCTTCGTGCACTTCGCTACAGTTTTTCTGAAACTGTGGCCTATTGAGAGGTTTTTAATCTAATCCAGGACCTGGCGAAAGTCTAGTTATTAGAAATTTAAACCCCTACCTCTCATCCCCTTGGCGGCCAGATACTGGTGATGACAATGTATTTCCAAGAACCACATTCTAAACCGCTACATTCGAGTTGAGTGTCATAAGGATCAGTTAGTGATTTCGGCTACCGAGGTAGCCATTGGCGATTTTTTGTGATTATTATTATTATTATTATTATTATAGGACGTTCAACTGCCTTTATTATCAATGCCCTTACTGGGTATCAAAATACCCAATTCGTGGTTTCAACGATGTCTGTTCTTAAGAGAAAAATTGTTGCGACGATTCATCAGATTTCTTCAGAACCCTTGCTCTGTAGATAGAAATACACTATGTGATCAAAAGTATCTGGACACCCCTATAAACATGGGTTTTTCGTATCAGGTGCAGTGTGCTGCCATCTACTGCCAGATATTCCATATCAGAGGCCTCAGTAGTCATTAGATATCGCCAGAGAGCAGAATGGGGCGCTCCGCCGAACTCACTGAGATCGAACGTGGTCAGGTGATCCGTTGTCAGCTGCGTCATACGTCTAACGCGAGATTTGCACACTCGCGAACATCCCCAGGTCCGCTGTTTCCGATGTAATAGTGAAGTAGAGACGAAGGGACACGTACAGCACAAAAGCGTACAGGCCGACCTCGTCTGCTAAGAGAGACCGCCGACAGCTGAAGAGGGTCGTAATGTGTAATAGGCAGACATTCATGTACACCATCACACAGGCATTCTGAAGTGGGGGAGGTGAGAAAACTGATTCCATGCTCGAGAGGCTGCTCATAAGCCAAACATCATGCCAGCAAATGCCAAACGATTCCTCGCTTGGTTCAAGGAGCCTAAACATTGGACGATTGAACAGTGGAAAAACATTGTGTGAATTGACGAATCCCGGTACAAAATGTGGCGATACGATGGCAAGGTGTGGTAAGGCGAATGCCCGATGAACGTCATTTGCCAGCCTGTGTAGTGCCAACGAGGCGGTGGTGATACATGGTGTGGTCCTGTTTGTCATGGAGAGGGCTTGCACCCCTAGTTGTTTTGCGTGGCACTATCACGGCACAGGTCTACAATGATGTTTTAAGCACCTTCTTGCTTCCCATTGTGTAAGCACAATTCGGGGATGGCGATTGCATCTTTCAATACGATTGAGAATGCACGGCCTGTGACGAAATGGTTACAGGACAATAACATCCCTGTAATGGACTGGCCTGCACCGAGTCCTGACCTGAATCCAATAGAACACCTTTGGGGTCTTTTGGAAAGCCAGCTTCGTCCCACGCCTCACCGACCGATATCGATACCTCTCCTCGGGTCAGCACTCCGTGACGAATGGGCTGCCATTCCCCAAGAAACATTCCAGCACCTGATTGAACGTATGCCTGCGAGAGTGGACGCTGTCAACACCATATTGAATTCCAGCATTACGGATGAAGGGCGTTACAAACTATTAATCACATTGTGTATGTGGTAAGTACATATTAAGTAACTTCAATAGTTTGCAAAGAATGTGTTAGTGACACGCTGCCTCTTGTGAGAATGAAATAACAGGAGCCGAGCCACCCACTGCGGGCTCATTTACTTCCTCTTCCCAATTTAGGTAGGAGGCTCCGTTGGCAGTCAGGATATTGGCTCTCCGGCGAAAGACGAGGACTGTCCTACGTCAGTATATGACTTTTGTATTCCCGTTGAATACAATACAATGAGTTTTTTTTTTTTTTTTTTTTTTTTTTTTTTCCTCTTCAAGAATCAGTCCAATAACTTCCTGAGCTCATATGTAGTTGTCTGTTCAGCAGACACTGTTGTGTATGTAACCCCGAACCGAAGGTTTAAGTAAGACATCTTTCTGAGTTAATCTCGGCATAATATTGTCAGCACGTGTGATTTGTTCATATTAAGCGGTTGCGTGGCGGGGTTCTCTTTGGGGCAATGAGCGCGTGGCGTCCGCCACCAGGCACGAAGCTAAACCCAACTCGCCGAGTCACGGCTGGCGAGAGCCAGGCGCTGCACTGAGTTTATTATTCATCCGCAGCAAAGGAGGGCGGGGGGAGGGCAAGCGGGAGCAGCACAGGCACGGCACACACTTTGCAGCCCGTCCTCATTGATTTTTGTACACGCGTGGGATTCCGGATACAGTGTGTCTGCCTATTGATGTCCTCCGGGTCTCAACTCTTCGTTTAGCAGTTATTATTATGTGACACCACTTTTTTAGGCCAGTGGAACCATGACAACTAGTAGCTACTGACCACTAGCGGCCCCCTCCACTGTAATTCCGGCCTTTCCTGGCTTTGGGGCTAACGCTGCAGCTTACGCTTCTTTTGAGCTCCGTTGTCTGCATGCTACTTCTAGTTTGTGATTATACAGAGCAGAAAATGTTCGTTTTTATTGGTTTTAAGTCTTGATGAGTCTTACTCTCAGTTGGCAGCACTAACAGTGGAGGGTACGTAAAGCTTGATTTTTTTGGGGGGGGGGGGGTGGGGGGGGGGGGGGCGGGCAGCGAAAAACGGTGCAGTCGTTGTCGTAATACGGAAAGGGGCGATGTATCTGACGTCCTAATGGGCACGGTCATTGGCTTTCGGACCAGGGATGAAACTTTCCGAAACTGTTCACGTGCAGCCGTGGTTCAAGCATACCGTGCACTGTAAAATGGTGCTATCCAATACCGGCGCCGAGGCAGTTGAAGTGCACCACGTGTCATATATCTCAGGAATAAACGACGGTTGCGGAGGTGTGTACGAGCGAATAGCCCTATGAGGCGTTTTGTATTGCCTCGGCACGATGGCATCTACCAGCAGGACAATGCTACGTGTCACACAAGAGCACAGAGCACCAGGATGCGTTCACAGTGCTCCCCCGACTCTGGCCACCAAACAAACCTCCGTCCCCCCTCGCGTTTAGGGCCGGAGAAGAATCTGGGGAACACGTCGATCGGGCTGTTCTGGAGACTGACCCTCAAACGAGAAACCTAGAGGAGCTGCCCGGGGCACGGGAGTCGGCGTAGTTCTTCATCCTTGTCGCTACCTCCTAGGACCTTACTGTCCCTCTCCCTAAACATCCACGCAGCAGATGTTGGTTTACTCATCCTTTTCATGGGTGATCACAATGTGACTGGACCGTGTATTACTATAGTCATCTTTCGTATAAATCATAAACAATTGTACAGATCAGGCGTAGTGCATTATTACTATGTATTTTCGCTTCAGGTCACATAATGGCATCATTACCAGTTTCGACTTGTTGCCAAATCGTCATCGTCAGATTACCTGAGTATGTTTCCTGAATATGTTTCACAGTAACTAGACAACGGAACAGACTAGCAGAGCCGCTCACATTGTCAGTTATTTTTTCGTGTGACTTTACTTTAGGTGGCTTACCTATGATAATATGGTAAAGAGGGCAATTTAGAGACTGACCCAAAGGGAAAAAATTAGAAATGAATGGAAAATTAGGCCGAAACAAGGAAACAAAGTAGGATGAACAAAAAAAAGAATACGCCCAAAAAATGACAAAGACCTTTGAGGGGAAAAAATTTTAATCCTCCATTCTGGTGGAATTGTCACAGTCATTACGACGTAATAATAAATATTTACAGCTAGTGATTAACATGGTAATAGATGTTTCGTACGAACAAAATAAAAGCTTAATGAATTGTGGAAGTGCAGTAGGTAACAGAGCTTAAAATTCCATTACGAAAATAAAGGCCGTATGGAAACTTTTGTGTAATTGTTACCCGATCACGTCGCACGATTTAAACTAAGGCTTTACGTTAACCACGACAATTTGCTAATCTTTCCCTCGTCATGGGGACTCTACGCACCTCGTTGGAGTAGTGGTCCTCAGGCTCTCAGCAAGTTACTTTAAATGTTACGATCGACTGCAGAGTATAGCTTTTTTTTTTAAAGGGGCTTCCATTCATATTAATTCAGTTCACAGACAAGTTACGGATGGTTAACAGACACTATCTAAAGCAGTCGCTCGTAAACATAAAGCACAAATAAACGATAAGCTAAGCATTACTTCGGCTGAGATATGCGAAACAGAAGCATACAGATGGGAAGAGGAATCTCCCGCACGCTGCCGCTGACAGTAAGTAAGAGGCGTCAACGAGGTTCTGCGTTCCTGAAATTCCGCTGCTAGTAATTTGTGGGCATGCGTGTTGCGGAAACAACGAATGGCCCCACAGCACCGTTAATGGCCTCAGCAGAATACATAAATAACGTAGAACACGCGGATACTGAATATGCGTTAACGCTACTGTCCGCACAGCAAGCAGCAGATGTGACGCGCCGATGGTACTCTATCGATAATCGTTTACACGTATTTTGCGATATTTTCCATTACTTCACCGAATCACTCGTACGCCGTTAAGTTGCAACAGCGATTGCTTCCAATCGTTAGTTCAACTGAAGCAGTACGAATGGAAAGTTTTACTGTATCCTTCCACATTCTAGATATTTTTTGTAAGGGGGCGATGTCCTTCCGCTTGCAGGCCAATTATAAGCCCCTAGTACTGTGTAGAACTTACTATTCAGTCTCTCGTGGTACACGAAAAACACCTTTTATTTTGAACACGAGTTTCTGACTACTGGTTGAAAATCTACAGCACATACTATTCAGAATTATTCAAAAGAGTTGGCGGGAGTTTTAGTCTGCACGCACAACTTTCAACTGGGAACCTGTATGCCCAGGACGAAACGCTGCAGAGTTGTTTCTTCTCTTCTCTGTAGGACGTTGAATGGAAGAGGGCTTTAGGATGCAAAAATGCAGAAGTCATAAGCACCCAAGTCATGACTCAGAATTGACATTTTCCTAGGAAAACCATTTTGTGGTTCTTAAATTAGCTGACAGAGGTGCCTAAACGGCGTTAGTAGGTGGGTACGGTATAATGAACAAGTACAGTGAACCTCGAACAATGGTTAGGAAACAACCATAGCAGAAAGATGAACTGAACTGCCACAGCGACCCTCCTTTTTAAGAAAGGGTTCGATACAATTTTATATGAGAACATGCGTCCACGGCCGAAAGTTAAATCTCTTTCGCCGTGTTACGGCGCGTGAGAGGTAGAGCACATTCTACAGCCTGTGCTGCATCTGTTAAGCCGTGGGATAGCTCATATGCCTACCATTAAAACGTGAAAGTTAACAACTGATACCGGGTTAGAAAGTGTCACACCGTCAGTGACTCGTTAACTGAAACTCGCCGCTTAACAGACGCCCACTAGTAGTCTAGCTACAATTATTCAGTCTGTACGAGATGGACGAGGGGAAGTCGCCCAAGCTGTGGCGAGTCTCCTGGAGCTTGTTCTCATGGTGACGATGTTTCCCCGTAAAGCAACGACCCGGTGAACGCCAATGTTCATTTATGCATATTTCATCGTGTCGCTGATCTGTTTAACATTTCCTCTACTCTGCGCCTCTGAACACGCTAAATTGCTAGTAACTTACATGATAGTAATGATAGTTTTTTCAGGTGTTCCAACGAGTTGTTGTTTCCAGTTTCCTGCGAACCGGTAGTCTCGTTCCGATGGTGCGAGCTGTGTTCTGATGTGTACTATGGTCGGCGTCCAAACGACGAGCACACGCAGTACCACTGCCAGTAGCTCCTGATTCTACCGTCGAAACAGAGTGTAGAAAAACCCGAATACTACAAAACAATACTATTAAGTCACGCCGACGTGGCAAGTTCAGTGAAGTTACAATCCTGACGAAACTACTGTACGAAATCTGTTCGAATTCACCGCTTCACCTCATCCAACGCGCGCTCCCACATTTTCCGCTACCGCGGCAAACCCAGTGGGCGTCAGAACGGCTTGTGTAAACACCTTTAAGTTCTTGCACTCTAATTGATTGTAAACTTGTCGTGTATGTAACAAAGAGGACACAATGAAGTTGGGTCTAAAGTGCCGTTCTGACAGTGGAATACAATTTTACGCATTCAATCTTTAACGTAGAAAACTAAGGTAATTTATACTAATCAAAAAGTCTGTTTTTAACGAAATCTCGTTTAAGTATAATGGCACCTCCGCAAACAAATTATACTCTGAAACTGAGTGTGCGATGTTGCTAACCATGTCGATAGATGAAAAAAACGTGAGACGGTCAAGGACTCGACCTTTCGCCTCATGCCAAATGTGATAACCAGTCATATTTTGAAGGTAGAATCAATTACCGCTAAAGGCTATCATCGGAAGTCTATTTCCCGCCCAATGCACAGTGTTAACCTCCCAAAAAGTTCCAAAATAAGATTTTGCTGCTGACCACTTTAATTTTTTTACAGATAAATAAAGCGTTCATTTTGGCTTGCTGCAGAGATTTCTCCTCATTACACCGCATAATCTGATTGGAATTTCTGCGCGTTTAAAAAGAAGAGCACTGCTGATGAGAAAATTAAAAACAAAAAATAGGGACGTCCCATAAATGACTAGATAAAACAGAAAAGGTGAAGTGAGACGCAGATTATGGCATATGTTTGTATTTTTGGTGTTAATTTTAATGTACTCCTGTCACTTGAAAATTATATAGAGTATGTCTTTTTACGTGGCATGCTGTCATGTAGGATACATTACTAGTCTTTGAATTGTGTCTCTTTTTGCTACCCAAAATTTCACGATTATTTGCACTCATGTGCAACGTTACTGTTCCTTAGATAGATGTTGTTTATTTCTGCAGAGTTAAGACCGGGCTGTGCTTTGATGTTTTGATATCAGTATTGTTTTAATTTGGTTGCTTTTTAATACGGATGCGTCTGTCTTACTGCATGATGTGCACCCTTTATACTGTTTCACTGCAACTATCTAAACGGTAGGTTACTTAGAAAGCACTAAAATTATTCCCCGTGCAACGCTGGAAAGCCGATTGTAATGTATGTTCAATTTATTAATGGAGAAAGCTCTCCCTTTGTTGTGTCGGCTGTAACATTTTTAAACTGTTTATTTCTTTGTTATAAATTTTTCTGGGCAGTTTCTTTTTCCGCTTTTTTACAGATTTGAAGATGGTTGTTGTACACAACCGTATCTTCGTTCAATTGTCCAATGTAAACTGTGTTCCAGACAGTGAAAGTTTCTGTATTTAAAAATTTTAATAACTATGTAATTTAGTCGCTGTCACGTCCTGATACGGTGTTTCTTAACTAGACTACGATTTCCTACTCGAAAATTCTTTTTATAAACGACGGAGTCAACATCACGTTTTATTTATAGTTATTACCCGTTTCGATTGGACTGGGCCATCTTTAGATTTGACACTAGAATAGAGAGAAATACGATTATTTTATTTATTCCCTTGGATCTAAGCTATTTACACTAAAAACCAAAATGTACCAGCAGGCGTTAATAAATATCTATAATTAGACACGAAGATCAAGAAACTTAATATGGCGATAAAATTAAACAGAAGATGCTAAAGCCTGTCTACGTGACCTGGTAGATTCGCGCATTTGTCTTATAAATAGGGGGCATTGAAGTGAAATCCGGCAACAATTTTACTAACTCAAAAATGTAGTTATACACAGTACACATACTCAAAAATAGTCGCCAAAACTGTTCGCACATTTATCCCATTGCGACACTAGCCGGTCGATTCCATCCTTGAAGAAGCTAGTAGGCTGCTGTCTGATCCAGGACCCAGACACACACTTCGTCGTCCGTTGCGAATCTATGTCCGCGAATGGCTTAGAGGTCAAAACACATGAAAGTGCCGCGGTGAAAGGTCGGGACTGTACGGTGGATGTTCCTGCGGTGTGATGACACGACGAGCCTGTCCAGGAGGAGCATCCGTCTTGCAGTGACTCGCGCCTCTCAAGGAACCGTCTGCGCCATTCCACAACACTTGAACGACTCATCGTACACAGCATTCATCCGTCGATACATTTCACGGCCTCCAACTCCCTCTGCCTCTCGTTGTTCTTGCTTACTTGCCTGACGTTCGGTAGTGGACGATAACTTGGTGTGACGACCTTCTCTTCGGCGTGAAACCACACTGGCGCCACGCAACATCAAACGGTGCGCACGCATCAGTCTCTCTACCAATAGATGGCACCGTCATACCCGCAGTTATGTGGCGCCAACTTACGTGGAAGGCAAAGGTAGACGCACTGAACAGGTTACATTTGAATGAATCTCATGTATAGCTTATATGACAGGGAATAACGTAAGCATTTATTTCTGTTTATCGTAGTGTTATACCAAATGATGCCCTAATTCGGCCGAAACAGTTAATAGATACATGCCTGTGGAACTTGTAAAATAATTAAACAAAATCGCTGACTTCACCGGTAAGAAAAACATCTATACCGATTTCTGCGCAACGTACAGCATCACACCGAGTGGTCGAACGGTAAGACTACGGAAATATGATCTACGATGTAAGAAACTACAGAATGTACGCTGTAGCAGAGTCCGAAAGGCATCGCACAATACCGATCTCCTACGCCTGCGGAAGATAACATTCCTGCCTTACTTCTATTACACAGAAACTGGGCTACGGTTCATTAGTGTATTGCTTCGATATTCTCTCTGAGCGGTACAGGAATAGTATTTAATAACTGGGTCGTGTTGGATGGGGAATCTTATTTCCGTCCTCACTGGAATTAAACTGTCCTCGTGTTGCAGCGCCGTCAAAGGTCACGCTGTCTGGCTCAAGTAACAGAATTCTATCGGTCCGGGAAGAGAAGGTGGAGTGAAGGGGTTGGGGGTGCGAGGGAACCAGGCTGGAGTGGGGAGAGCGCCCCTCGTCCAGCGCTCACGCAATGTGTAAACATATCCTTCAAATACACGATGCTGGTTTATATTGATGAGGGGCACTCAATATGTAATCAAACTTCTATAGCTGTTCCTGAAGTGCTTTAATATCGATCTGTTGTACGTATCTCCCGAGACGAAAAGCTATGGAGGTGGTGCTGGTGAGCAGGCGGCTTGGATACCAATTTTGATAGTAGAGCGTCGTAGAAGTCTTACTTCACCTAAAGAGGTCCCCTGAGGTCATCAGTCCCCTAGAACTTAGAACTACTTGAACCTAACTAACCTCAGGACATCACCCACATCCATGCCCTAGGCAGGATTCGAACTTGCGACCGTAGCGGTCGCGCGGCTCCAGACCGTAGCGCCTAGATCTGCTCGGTCACTCCGGCCGGCGGCACCAACTAAGTTTCTACGTATAATTTTAATGTATCTCCTCGTTACTAAACCACAGACTGACATACCTGTTACATAATTATAGAACATCTCTAGCTGCCTCAATTTGTTACTGCAAGCCTTCTTTCTCCCCCTCCCTACGTCCATTACACAGCCAACTGCGCAAGAGCATACTCTCTCTTTGGAGAATATGTGGCATATTGCAAACCGACTGAAAATTCACGAGACTGTATACCGTATGTTCCTTATAATAATGTTGGGAACTCACTGCCCAACTGTAAATATGAAGAAACACTGATGTCGCACCAAATAATCAACAAAATTACCTTCAGAAGTCAGTTGTAAAAAAGGAAGAAGAAGAAACAAATAGATTATTAACTAAGAACGGAAGAGAACTTACACCATGACGCACGTGACCGCCGCACACCTGTGCACCAGGCTACGGGCAGGCGACTGCCACACGTGAAGCAGAGACATGGTGTGAAGCGGTGGTACAAGGCAGCCGCGCGCGAAAACTAGCGACCGTCGTACTGCGGTCGTAATTGAACTTACAAAACTATTTAAACTCAGGCGGTTTATTGTCTGATTCAGCTATGCCTCAGTTGCAGGTGTCCTGTTAACCAAATTTTATGTTTTCAATTTTATTGTACCATCTGAAACACACAGCTCTCTCTTCGTACGTTAAACCGCAACCACTGCGTCATACGAATATCGCACTGGGAGTAACGGAATTAGTGCTGTATTCAACAGTAGGAAAGGATTCTCGTAGCGTGAGGGGGAATTCGTTCCGTGACAGCGTAACAAACGACTTCCACGTACTGGGTGCGATAGCCTCTGTGTCACCACAAATGAGATGTCGCTCTCGGGTGTAATAGGACTATTACAATGGCGCATCACTGCTTTCGCTGCCAACTAACATTCCGACCACAGCTATTAGCTACGTCCCAGTTTAAGGGTCGTCGTAATGCAGTAACACCAACAACTTTCTTCCATGCATCAGATGTGTTTGCCTGTTTCAGATGTCGCAGTTTAACTTTCTAAACAAGTTACAACAACAATTACAGAGTTTTACAGCTGTATTCTACACTTACAATCCGTAAGTCACAGTCCTGCTGCCTTCACAGACGATACGCGGAAAGGAAGAGTAACAGTACCTCTCAGACGAGCACAAACATTTCTAGTCTTCATCCTCGTGAACATTACACGCCACGAAGCTGTGAGAAAATAATATTTTCCTTTAGGCTTATTGTAACATTTGCTCTTCCACTTTTGAGACAAAGACTCCCTGAGATGTCTAACGCTTTTCTCTCTGTATCTTTATTCGAGTTAGTTGAATATTTTCCTCTGACGTTTGCCGTGCACTTTAACACCGTGAAATCAATCGAGTTACCGTAGATCTGCCCCACAGCATTCGTATGACGTTGCACCCCCTTTGACCTGGATGCATGTACTTTCACTCCGTGTAGGATCCCACACGCAGGGGAACCTAATCTAAGACAATTCTTTGTGACAGGTGGGACGGGCGCCACAGTGCTTTAGTGTTATTACAAGGACTGGTAGTATATATAACGAGTGCGAACAGCATCAGACGTTGAGTAATCATTGTGTTGGACACAGGGATGCCGCATACTCGTTAGGGTTTGGTAACATTCTCTCTCCCAAATGTCCAAATGGGACCTCATTGTGCGCTTCTCTTTGGCCAGCAAAATTCAGATTAAGGGGCATTCGGATGTGACATTAGGGGCCAGCCAGACATCAACTGCATCCCAGTACTAGCATCCAGAAAATCGATGCTTGGTTTGTCTGCCAGCTTATCTCAGGAAAAGATACAACGGATTTATGACACCCTTCCCAATCGTGAACGTACATGCATCCAAGTCAAAGGGGTTGCAACGTCATACTGGAAAGTGTGTTCATAGTGCGAAATCTCTTTTAAATCTGACTCGATTCGTGACCACTGAAATAACATTACACAGTTTCCCAATCCGTGAACATATATTAAGTTTCCTTCTCCCCTTCTGGATTCTCCTTCCATTTTAGTATTTGTCGACTGTAGCGCCACTAACTGTGGCTATATGACGTAAATATAAATCAGACTACACGAAAGTTTTGAAGTTCAATGCCGGCCGGTGTGGCCGAGCGGTTCTATGCGCTTCAGTCTGGAACCGCGTGACCGCTACGGTCGCAGGTTCGAATCCTTCCTCGGGCATGGATGTGTGTGATGTCCTTAGGTTAGTTAGGTTTAAGTAGTTCTAAGTTCTAGGGGACTGATGACCTCAGAAGTTAAGTCCCGTAGTGCTCAGAGCCATTTGAACCATTTTTGAGGTTCAATTCTCAGTCGGTCGTACAATGTCTCCTGTCCAATGTAGCTTCTTTCACTTCTAGGAACGATTCGTTTAATCGGGAGGGGGGGGGGGGGGGGGGGAAAGCTCTGTCCTGTGATTCGGAAACCATGCTGAACGGTAGGTCCCACTGTGTAACTGAATTCACAAAGCAGAAGAAGGCAAAACATATCATCTAGAACCGGGAAAGGACTATTAAACCATTTGATGTTCTAACATTTAGGCTCAGGAGAGTTTTATCTTTTGTCACGATGGACAATGGAAAAAATTATCACCCTTTTTTTTTTAATTTTATGCGTATGCCTATTTCTCGCGTGTTCAGTAGTTGCAGAGTTCTATACGGGACAAGTTGCAAAGAGACAGCACGTGCAATGTGCACTTTAAACTTTTCAATTCTGTCGTAGCTGACGGATTCAACCGAAGAAATGTTCCGCCTGACACCGTACACCCGGCCCAAGGTTGGCAACGTAATGCAGCCGCGAGCACAGACCCACCTTACCCCACCTGCGTCATGGGTTCCGCCAGTCCTGCCTTGCTCTGCTCTCAGCCTGGAGTTTCACTGAGAATGACAATGGGCCAGAGCGTGGAACCTACTCTGCAGGTAATATTTACTAACACCGTCGTTAAACGGTAACAATCCTTATCTAATCACTTAGAAAATCCCATCTGACAAACTGGGAAAGAATGAATACACGCATATCTATTGTGGAACGCATGGAGTTGTACCGTTGAGGGAATGTCAAAAATTTTCGAGCGCTGGAATTTTTGTTTCCCTATTGAAAAGTGAAGCGCACCGTGTAGCTCCTTTTTTCCCTTCAAAATGCAGCATGTATTATCAACTTCCGCGGAAAAACATCAAAAGCAGAGATGTCAGACTGTGGCATGCAACAACTAGTTTTCTTTCCCGTCGATTACGTACAGGGGAGTGTACACAAAATAAGGAAAAACCAAAAACACATTACAGTAAACCAGATGACATTCTAAACAGATGTCAGTCGTCTCGTATAAATACAGGCTCTGCATAGTTTTCAAGGGAATTTTATACCATTGTTCCCGCAAAACAGTGGCAAGTCCAGGTAACGATGATGAGGGTGGAGGGCTATCACACACCCCTCTCTCCAAAGTACACCACAAGGGTCTAATAATTTGAGATCTGCTGACTGTGGTGCTCACAAACTGATTCCTGAACAGTGGACCCTGTCGGCTTGCAACACAGTATCACCACTGGAAAACGAACAACGTACCATGGGATGGACACGATCAGCAAAAATGGTCACATGATCACCGGCAGTGATGTGACCTCGTGGAGGGACCATGAAGCCCACGGGATAATACGAAATACCTTAATTCCATTGCTTGTTTTATAGCTTCGGCACCACATTTTCCTTTTAGGTGCACTTCATCACTGCTTAGTGGTTTTGGAATTCCAGCTCGCCCTGCAATTCTCAGCTTATGGAGCTCCCTTCGTGTTGTTTCGGTGTTGCCAGTGTTCGCTAGTGCGACTCAAAAATGGTCCAAATGGCTCTGAGCACTATGGGACTTAACATCAATAGTCATCAATCCCCTAGAACTTAGAACTACTTAAACCTAACTAACCGAAGGATATCACACAACACCCAGTCATCACGAGGCAGAGAAAATCCCTGACCCCGCCGGGAATCGAACCCGGGAACCCGGGCGCGGGAAGCGAGAACGCTACCGCACGACCACGAGCTGCGGACCCAGTGCGACTCTCAATACTGTAGTAACGTTAGCTATTGTCGTCCTCTTATTTTTCGTTACAGTCGTCTTCAATTACCGTTTGTCGAGATCATGCACCGCACATTTTCGTCTTCGCGGAGATTGTTTTTCCGCTCTCCATATCTTCGAAGTGGTGCCTCTTCAAACACCAAACACATCGCTTTCCTTGGTTACGAAGCATCCAACATACGAACACCAACAATGTGCCCATGTTCGAATTCGCATACCTCCTGCATGATGCACTCTTAACTACACAGAACCGTGTTCTGACCATGACTGACACTTGGAAAGTATGAAGGTAATGCACAGGTGCTGTTCGTCGTAAAATACAACAGCACGATTTGCAGGTTTGGGTAGCATTTGTATTTATGTTGAAGCATAAATTTCTCGCTGTGTTTCCATATTTTTGTCCGATTCGTGTATGTACGCCGAAGAACATACTGTATAGTCTTACTTCACGTTCGTTCTCGAGAAATCCCACTCAGAAACGTTTCGTGAGTTGCGTGTAGGCAAATATAAGACTGCATTACAAATCAGATTGCTCTAATACTGACATTGCGGAGTGCGTTAATAGGTATTATCCAGCAGTGCCTAGTATGTCTTTCGATAAATAAAGTATAATTTTAATTCTTGTTTTTACCAGAAGGGGAAACAGATTTCAAAATTTCGCTGCAGAGCGTTGAACACATACAACGGAGGGCGGTTAGTTTTCGATGTCTCTTCACTGTTGTCATTGGAAAGTGAGCACCACGTATGCTTCACTAGGCTGGGGAAAAATGTCGCTCACGACGCTTGCTACGTGTTCGTATGTACTACACAAGCCATTGTATGTTTCGTGGTGGAGGAAATTCGGTGTACCCATGCCCCCCCCCCCTCTCTGTTTGCTGTTCCAGAAGCAAACGGTCCGAGGAAAGAAAGATTGTTGTTTGCTTCCGTGTTATCTCAAATGTGCCTTACTTTCCTTAAAGGTCTTTTCGCGAGGTGTGTTGAGAAATTTAGGGAATTTTGTGATTTCGTGTACTGCAGTAGTCAGATTCTCGCGTATTTATCGTTGAAGTTACTCAACATCTCGCAGAAGTATCTGTACACTGTTGACCATCTCTATGTTTAATCTGTCGTCAGCGGTCAACCAAGTTACATGTTTTGCTAGTATCGGCGATTATTTATTTGACGAAAACGACGAGTTCCCTTGACATCTCAGCATGAAGCGATGCTGGCGTATCAAGCGACTCTTTGTCGTCGGATGTTTTGAGTATAAAACATATGATGTTCCAAAACTGCTGAATTTCCAACAAAATAAGCGGAAAGTAGAAGTTGCTAGATGGACCTTACAACGCTGTAGAAATACTAATATCGTCGAAAATATGGTTCAGCTGTCCGAACGGAAGCTAGACAATCGCGGTCAAATGCGAATGTTATGCTCGCTGTGTTCTTTGACTAACTGCGTCCGTGCCAAAACGTCTATCATCAATCAGAACCACTTACTAGTTCAACGGCATTTGCTTGAAGCAACGCAGAAAAAAAAACCTGGCTTGTGGCACAATGATTAATGACTTTTTCATCACGATAATACACCTGCTAACACTTCATTTCTTATTCGTAAATTTTAGTCAAAATTTACACTAATGGTACACCGGCCAATCACCACCCGTCGGTCCATGTGTCCTTTTTCTTTCCCAGAAGTAAAGGTTAAAGGGCCTTCGTTTCAGAATGCTATACGAGATTATTCAAAAAGCGTCGCTAAGCGACCGAAATGCTATCCAAAAGTCCGGAAGTGTTACGGGGAATGACAAAAGCGTAAACTCAAGTAAAAATAATTCAGGGGGACTACGTAAAAGTGTGTAATATTGATGTAGAGAAATTCCTATCAAAACATTATGTTATTTTTTGGACAATAAGCTACTAGACTCTTCTGGGAACGTACGCTCTCTGCTACACCTTGATTCGGAACGCCTCTGCTGCAGCGTCCGCCACTGGAGTTTAACGGGCATCCCGTTATGCTTGCACGCTAATAAACGAACCGTCCCTGAATCTGCTCTCTTCGCTCTGCCCTAAATCTGCTAGGTACGGTCCAAACATTTAAGTTTCGTACTACACTTCTTCAGGATTCTTCCTTAATGAATCTAATACCTGCCTATCCGAAGATTAGTTTGAATTTTTTGCTGATCTTTCGATCTCTCCGTACACATATTCCAAAGTATTTAATGGACGTGGTTACTAACAGTGATGTTTATTAATCGTTTAGTCAACCAATAACGCCTCTTTTTGCTGATTAGCAGGCAATACGTTACATCCATGCATTCAGCAATGGAATCCCAAAACAACCAAGATGGAACTGCATACTGCTTCACTCAACTATTGCGCCAGACACACTGTCTTGGCCATTACTGTCTTGGCCATTACTGTCTTGTTTAAGTGGCCAAGACAGTAATGGCCAAGACAGTAATGGCACTGCTCATCAACTACAGCAATAAGGAAACTCGATGTAAATGTTGTATCTCGATCACTAAATACTTTTTACGAAACTGCACGAATTTTATTTTGCGTGAATGGAATAGTTTTCTCTCCTTTACGGACTTTGCCTACGGGACAAACGTTCATCGGAGCGGCAATTTTTCCATTGAGACGTCTGCGACAGGAGTGTCGCTTGAGCCGGCGCGTCATCTTTGGGAAATAAAAATTCAGTTGGCGCTAGCGTTAGGAAATATGGTATTACCCCCGCGGTCGAGTGGGTCATGAAGGCGACACTTACGGGCGCCTACGAGGGCCATCGACTGGGGCGGAGCAGACAGCTACAAAAACAGACGCACCCGAGCGCGCAGCACGCGAGGGCCGGGGCTCATATTTCTCGCGAACGGCGCGAGACGGGGCAGTTAGTTTAAATTTATTATGAGCGCCGGGATTGGAAGCGCTCAGTCACAAGCTGTCCGGGTCGGGGTATCGGCCGGTGGCTCCTGCGCCTCCGCCTCCGCCCCGCTCTTCCCCCGGCAGGCCATTAATCGGCGTCAGCGCCGGGTCGCGGGTTATCACGCGTCTGACAGCCGCCCGGGCCCTGCAGCGGCGTCACTGCCACGCAGACTTACGCACCAGCAGACAGTCCTTCGTTTTGAGCGAGGGCCCAACGCCTTCTGCTGGTGCTGGTTTTGTTGTCTATTCTGTGGCATAATCGTGTACGGGAACAGTCTCAGCTCTACTGGCCACTTACAAACGCAGATTTTTCTCTACGTTAAGATTCGTTTGACCACGGAGGGCGAGTTGCTGTGGTGCAGGACGGGGAGTGGAGACGGCTTAAGTCGAGGGGCAGGAGAGACTGGTTTGAGACATCTCAACGGCATGATTACAACCGCCCTTGTAGAGGATCAACTACACTGAAGAGCCAAAAACTGGTACACTTGCCTGATGTGTAGCGCCCCCGCGAGCAGGCACAGTGCCGCAATACGACGTGGTATGGACTTATGCCTGAAGTAGTGCTGGAGGAAATTGACACCACGAATCCTGCAGGGCTGTCCATAAATTCGAAAGAAGAGCACGTCTGGGCCAGCAGAAGTGTTTAAACTCTGAAGAGTGTACCTGGAGACACACTGTAGCAATTCTGGACGTGTGGGCTGTCGCATTGTTCTGCTGGAGTTGCCCAAGTCCATCGGAATGCACAAAGTTAATGAATGGAGGCAGGTGATCAGTCAGGATGCTTACATACGTGTCCCAGGGGGCCCATATCACTCCGACTGCACATGCCCCACACCATTACAGAGCCTCCACCACCTTGAACAGTCTCCTACTTACAGAAGGGTCCATGGACTCATGAGGTTGTTTCATTACCCGCACAGTCCATCCGCTCGATGCAGTTTGAAACGAGACTTGTCCGACCAGGCAGAGGTGTAAACCTTTGTATCGTGCTATCAAGTGTACACTAGTGGGCCTTTGGCTCCGAAACCTCATATCCATGATTTTCGTTGAATGGTACGCACGCCGACATCGTTAATGATCCAACATTGAAATCTGCAGCAGTTTCCGGAAGGGTTGCACTTCTGTCACGTTGAACCATTCTCTTCAGTAGTCGTTAGTCCTGTTCTTGCAGGATCTTTTTCCAGCCGCAGCGATGTCGGCGATTTGATGATTTACCGGATACCTGAAATTTACGGTACACTCGTGAAATGATCGTACGGGAAAATCCCTTCATCGCTAGCTCGGAGATGCCGTGTCCCATAGCATGTGTGCCGGATATAACACCACCTTCAAACTCGTATACATCTTGATAATCTGCTATTTTAGCAGCAGTAACCGATCTAGCAACTGCGCCAGATACTTTGTCTTATACAGGCGTTGCCGACCGCAGCGCGGGAACTGCCTATTTACATATCTCTGTATTTGAATACGCATGCATATACCAATTTCTTTGGAGCTGCAGTATAAATGCTTAGTGAGAATGTTGTTTCTTCTTGAAATATTCATCTTGACACAATAGCCCACATACATACATTAAAAGACTTGCTGGCATTAACACAATCAACAGTGGTTGCTTCTCAATATACAAAAATCGATAATAAAGGAAACATTGGAATGTCCTTAGAACCATAAAAAGATTCATTCACTTTCATTCGGATCCCCTTTCACTACGAACACCAGAAAAATGACAGTCAGAAACATCCCCTTTCACTACAAACACCAGGAAAATAACTGTCAAAAACCTCCGAAAGTATTTGAGATTCCTTCATTTTCCTTCCGTTTTCTGAATAGCCACCTCTAAAAGCAAGAGATAATTCGAGACGAAAACAGCAACTATTTTAAATATCAAGATAAATCTAAATGCTACATAAACGAAACGAACATGGTGACATTGTCTCCAACACGTAAACAGAACAAGTGGTTAAAATAAATCACAGCTAACAGCATGTGCAGACAGGGTGTAGATTACTAGTTACGTCGACATTCCTTCGCAATGGATGGCGCGCGAAACACTTGAAAACTCGGGATCCGTCTGCAGTGTGTTAAAATTGCAGAAATATAAACACAAGACCACTCTAAAATATATATTAAAAGAGAAATGGGCATGCTGTGAAAACTGTAAAACTGTGATTCGCAGGAACGCAAAGATGAGCCACATCAAACATGACCATGTCCAATACAGCACTACAGTGTACTAACCAATCGAAACGCCGGCCGCGGTGGCCGTGCGGTTCTAGGCACTTCAGTCCGGAACCGCGAGACTGCTACGGTCGCAGGTTCGAATCCTGCCTCGGGCATGGATGTGTGTGATGTCCTTAGGTTAGTTCGGTTTAAGTTCTAAGGGACTGATGACCTCAGATGTTGAATCCCATAGTGATCAGAGCCATTTGAACCAATCGAAACATAAAATTCGAGCTGGATAATAACATGAAACTACTGTTCTTACACGTTTATTACTGGGAACACGTAGATTTGCAGCTGATTACTCGCCGCTGCTCGCTTACTTATAAACACATACATCTTTTAACGAACCCTTACAACTACGCCAACAACAGTGCCGTCATGTAACTATAAAGGGAACTAATTCATCAATATTTCAAAGGTCCATCATTCCATCAACAATATTATCTCTTAACAAACATCGATACAAAATTGTCATCTAAAACACGTATCCGCGTAATGCTAATTATTGAAAATGGTATACTTTGGTATCTTGGCCCCTTAAAATAGTAGCAGATTCCGCTCCACTATGTGTGAATAGCTCAGTAGCCTGTCTTGAGAGGCTGTTATCTAGAGGTCCACCAGTATTAGCGTTGTACGGCGGAAGTCAAACGAACGTAGGGCTACTTCACAGTGCCACAAGAACGAAAGCCCCAGTTCCAGCTGTTTTTGGATATCGTTGTCTTGTCTCGGATCGTTTCCCAGTCGACAGCGAAATGAAGGGGCAAAGATAAGAAAAAGTGCGGTATGTTACCAACCACTTCTGGCACTGTGCGATATGTTGTTGCTGAACTATGGAATGTACGCGCATTCTGTGTCTCAGTTCCTTCCTTCGTCTACCTCCGCTGCTGTATTCGCGTGGGCGAATTAATTTTGGAACACTAGGCGCCTACTGCTTGCGGTCCCTTTGAGGGCGCTGTTTTCCACTTCCGCCACGAACAACGACGCGCTGCTTTATCCTCGTATTCCGCGAACAGCCACCTGCTCTGACACTGGTAGAAGCATGATGTCGCACGGGCCAAGTAGCTGAAGAGCGGCGCCTCTGGCAGGGAGAAGCCTGCGGGCTCCGGCGGCGGAAGCTGCTGCGGCGCTGACGTCACGATAGACGCGAGCGCGACGGAGGGCGGAGGAGGATTTATTTCCCGGGTCAAGAGATTAAGCAATCAATCAGGGCGCGGTCCGCGCCAAATAGCCCTGCGACAGGGCCGCCAGTCCGAGACGCTCACGTCGTCCCACGTGCGTGAAGTCCCACTTCAGCAGGCAGTCGCGTTCTTAGACTGCAACTTCGAAACTTGGGTGCTGCGCGTCTGTACAGCATCTTCCGATTCACAACTCAGTTTTTCTAACTTTCTACATCGGCAAAATAGACATTTACTTTCTCCCAATGAGGAGAAATAAGCAGGCAGTGCAGCGTTTTCAGGCTTGAAAGGATACAATGACGTGACGAAAGTCAGGGGAGACCTAGTAATATGTTGTGACCTCCTGTCGCCCGGCGTAGTGCAGTAACTCCAATTGGCAAGGACTCTAAGTCTTTGGAAGTCGCCTGCGCAAGAACTAGGCCATGCTGTTTATATAACTGCGGAAGTGTTGCCGGTGCAGGATTCTGTGCAACAATGCTCGACGGGATTCATGTCGGGCAATCTGGGTGGCCAAAACATCCGCTCGAATCGTCCAGAATGTTCTTCAAACCAATCGCAAGCAGCTATGGCGCACAATCGACCATAAAAATTCTACCTTGGTCGTAAACGTAACGTCCATGAATGGTTGCAAATGGTCTCCAAGTAGCCGAAAATAAGGACTCCCAGTCAATGGTGAGTTTAGCTGGGCCAGAGGAACCTGTCCGTTCCATAAACCACACCATTATGGAGCCACCAAGAGCATACCCAGTGCCTTGTATAGACAACTGGGGTCCGTGGCTTCGTGGGGATTGCGCACCATCTCGAACCCTACCATAAACTCTTACAAACTGAACTCGGGGCTCATCTGACCAGGACACGGTTTTCCAGGAGGTTAGGGTCCATCCGATATGTTTACGAGACCAGTAGAGGCTACAGTCGACATCGTGCTCTTAGCAAAGGCACTCGCGTAGGTCAAGTCATCTGCTGCCAAATTTCGCCGCACTGTCCTGTCGTACGTCCCACATCCGTTTCTGCGGTTATTGCACGCAGTGCTGTTTGACTGTTAGCACTGACAACTATATGCAAACGCCGCTGCTCTCGGTTCTTAACTTATTGCCGTCGGCCACTACGTTGTCGTGTGATGAGAGATAACGCCTGAAATTTGATATGCTCGGCACACACTGACACTAAGGATCTCGGAATACTAAATGATTTTCGAAATTTTACGTCCCAGACGTCTACTAGTTCGAACTACCATTCCCGTCGCGCGGCCGTAATCACATTAGAAATCTTTTCACATTAATCACCTGTTCATGTAACTATTGTAGTAGCCTTTGTGGACACTGTTGGCATTGATGACAGCTTTAGACGTCATGGCATTTGAGTGAAAGAGGTTGCAAGTAATATCTGGTAAGATCTTCGACCATTCCTCTAACACCGCCGTCTGAAACTCCCGCTTCCCAGAACAACATTGTTTTCGAAATTTTGTATCCACGTATGGCCAAAGATACTCTATCGAGTTAAGATCAGTTCCCTGATGGAATGAAAAACCAGGGATTATGTAATAACCACTGCCGAGTTCTCTGAGCCGTGTATCTAGTGTCGCTGTCCTGCTGAAAGTACAAGTCATCAAGACCCAGTTAAGTCATCAAGACCCAGTTTCTGTGCGTTGCTACGTCAATTGCCTCGTAACACACTGATATATTTATGATAATCCAAGGCACCTGCAATAGTGGCCAAGTCACCAACACCAGAAGCTGCCATACATCCCCAAGTCATTACGCTTCCTCCCTGAAGTTTTACTGTAGGCAGGACATGTTGTGATTGGCGTTCTGTATTTGGTTTGCACCACACTTTCCGCCAGATACAAATAAGATGCACTTGGATACGACAGGAAATGACACAGTTTTCCAAAATTCAATCGATTTATTGACATAATCTTTGGTTAACTGCAAGCGTTTACTTACGTTGATTTCCAAAATCGATGGCTTCTTTCTCGGAGATTTGCTAAGAGTTTCAGCTGCGTCCGAAACGTTCCTAACAGTTTGAGCACATAGGAGTTTGTTGAACGTTTACTGATTGTTCGATACAAACGAACTTGCACTTTGAAGTTCTCTTGAAACTTCTTGATAATTGCCCGCACTGTTTTATAATTAACAGGAAGTCCTTTACCAATCTCACGGTAACTTTTACTCTGCGAATGCTATAAAACCGCCTTGTTGTGGAACGACAAGGAATGTTCTTTTCCTTTCCGACTCCTCGTGACAACTGAATACCCCATACACTGGGCGTCAGGCAAGCGACGGAGCTTCTGTCAACTCCGAGTGCACAACTCTTGCACTGTCTGTGCATCACAGTAATAAACGTCGTACAGTGTTCCAATGCTTCTTTGAGCAGAAGAAAACCCTCATTTAACTGATTACATATGTTTCTTTTAAACCCACATTTAACTGATTACTTACGTTCGAAGGAACAGACACCACGTATTTTATGTAACAGATTCGTTTCGATGTACAATGAATACACCACCTTCAGCGCAGATGCACATTACATTCGTCCTCCTGCGGGAATCTCAAAGTAGCGAGCATGGAGGATATGAATGGGGTCTGCGGATAGATGACGGTAGGTGGGGATGTGGGTCGACTCCGAGGTGTGCCGAGATGATTTTAATACACAAATGATTCCCTTTATTGAGTCACAGTTAACGGTACACATGTAATATTCCTAATATTCACACATTTTGCATTACATGCGAGTAGGTGTCACTGTCAATACTTTTTGGTGCCACTGTGGCTGTTGTGGAGATACACATGAAAGTGGTTGCCGTCATATCGTGGCAGTCATCCCTCTCCCTTTTGTTTATACTTCTGGCCGACTGCTATATCAAAGCGTTCCGTAGGAGTGCCTCCGCTAAGGTGTTTCAGGTAGTGAAATTGCTATAAAAACGCCGACTGCTGATTCAACCTAGCCCAGATGCGCTCAAAATCGCCCGCATAAACAGAGGGTCTGCAACATCCACCAGGAGCGCTGGGCAATCATCTCCGCGACTGCCCAGCACTTGCGACGGGGGATCCCCGAGCTGGGAATTACACGAGCGGCCGCTGGGCGCCCGCGGCGCTAGTGCAGCCGCAGTCTCATTACCCGCAGACATCAAACGGCGGCCGGCAGCCTGCGCCCCTCTAATGCAGTTTGTTGTGTTGGCACACATCCTAGCCGCTACACTCCCTACAGCTGGCGTGCAGCAAGCTCGTCCCAACTAGAACACGAACTCAACATCTGCTATAATTCACGGAGCGCTACTTCCCCACTGCGCTGCATGTACGTAACGGCGTTACATCTTACTTTCATCTAGGGTAGACACAAGCAGACGGTAAAAATTGTCCAGGTGCGAGAACGATCCGAGCATTCAGGGCTCCCTACAAAATTATGTAAATAGAAAGTTCATCCATTCCGGGAATCCACTATCTCTACCATTTTTGCCTATTACCGACACTGATGCTTTCGGTCCCTGAGATTCCAAGACTTTCGAGACTCTTTCAATTTCTATGATAGAAATGGGACAGTCAGGCACGAGGCAGGCCACCATTATTATAACAACCCGTAGTTCTCCATTCGGGGTCACTGGTTCCCAGCGGTAAAAGTCAAACATCAGGCAAGGAATCTATTTATTCGTATGACGCAGACTAATCTGCGAATGTTAGTTAAGATACAGCTTGAAACGCCGCGCCATTGCTATGTGCAGCAATCGCTCCAGGATATTAAATGATGGATTAATTGCCGGCCGAAGTGGCCGTGCGGTTAAAGGCACTGCAGTCTGGAACCGCAAGACCGCTACGGTCGCAGGTTCGAATCCTGCCTCGGGCATGGATGTTTGTGATGTCCTTAGGTTAGTTAGGTTTAACTAGTTCTAAGTTCTAGGGGACTAATGACCTCAGCAGTTGAGTCCCATAGTGCTCAGAGCCATTTGAACCATTTGATGGATTAATTCAGAAACGTGTCATATGAGCAAGAATTTTTTTCTTTTAATTTCAAGTTCGACGTCGGATAGTAAGTGATAGAAAATGTAGTTCTTCGTGTGACGGGATTACAGATTAACAATTTTAAGATTTGTTTCCTTTATCTGTACTGTGAAACCTTGCTTCTTGCCATATTTCATCATTCTTGGTCAACGCAAAGTACCCTATAGGTTTCGGTGAGTGAGTTTGCGAGTGTTAAAATGCGTGACAAAATGACCATCTGTTGACTGAATTGACTTTGCAGCTTCAATTTCTTTTACACCGCCCAGGTAGTTGCCGATGTCGTGGAGTTAACATTGGCACATGCATGGGTCTTGGGTTGTCGAGGTCCGTCGTTAGGAGTGTTCGAAGCACAATGTGTTCAGGCACAGTTTTACTCTGCCCGGCACGTAAGTGACGTTGGTTCCGCTACAGTTCGTCGCCTGTACTCAGTTTCCGAAATGTTCGTGCCGAGCCCCCGGCCATCATATCTGCCCTCGGTCAAACTCTTTGATAGATCGCGCGTCTTCTCCAGTCTACACACCGACAGCACGCTCACTGGTACTACGAGGGTTGTTTTTTAAGTAAGGGCCGTTTTTATTTTTTAAAAGATACAAATACTTTTGTAAAAAACTTATTTTCTGATTCTACACACTTTTACCTATTTTTCTACATAGTTGCCTTGTTTATTTAAGCACTTGTCATACCGTACAACTAAGTTTTTAATTCCCTCTTCAAAGAATTCGGCCGCTTGCTCCTACAGCCAAGAGTTCACGGCCGCTTTCACTTCATCGTCGTCATTGAAGCGCTGCCCGCCAAGATGGTGTTTCAGGTACCGGAAAAGGTGAAAATCGCTAGGAGCAAGGTCGGGGCTGTATGGTGCATGGTCCAAAACTTCCCAGCCAAAACAATCAATCAAATCCCGAGTCTTTTGAGAGGTGTGAGGCCTAGCGTTATCGTGCAGGAGCAAAACTCCTTTTGTCAGCATGCCGCGCCTTTTGTTTTGAATTGCTCTGCGGAGCTTCTTTAGAGTTGCACAGTAGGCATCTGAGTTGACTGTCGTTCCCGTGGCATAAAGTTCACTAACAAAACCACGCGCCGGTCCCAGAACACTGTTGCCATAATCTTGCGTTTTGACAGCGTCTGTTTGGCTTTGACCTTGACGGGTGAGGTTGTGTGTCGCCATTCCATCGTTTATCGCTTGCTTTCTGGAGTGATATGGGATACCCATGTTTCATCTCCAGTGACAATTTGACTCAACATGTCATCCCCTTCTTCCTCGTAACGAATCAATGAAGTGGCAAATCTCTTCCCTTTGTGGTCCTCTGTGAGGAGTTACCCACCGAGAACAGTTTCTTAAAGTTTAGCTTTTCAGACACAATTTTGTACAAAACCGATCTTGAAACTTGTGGAAATTCCAAAGAAAGAGTGGAAATTGTGGATCTTCTGTCCTCACGAATCTTTGTTTCGACTGCAGCCACCAAATCAGCAGTGATCACAGTGGGCCGGCCTGAGCGTTCTTCGTCATGGACGTTTTGACGGCCATTTTTAAACTCTCTAACCCATTGACGCACTTTACCTTCACTCATTGCATTCAAGCCATAAACTTCTGTTAACTGACGATGAATTTCTGTAGCTGATAGGCTTCTCGCGGTCAAAAAACGTATCACTGACCGTATCTCACACGCGGCGAGCGATTCAATAATCGTAAACATTATAAAGTAGCACAGCGATGCGTACACGTCAGCTACAGAGCTGCAACTTGCATCAGTGTGAACGGGAAGGATGCCGGCAAGTGGCGCGGTGGCTTGTTGCGGCGTCCGCGCGAACTACGGGACTATACGCGCGAACGGCCCTTACTTAAAGAACAACCCTCGTACATGCACCGTGCGTGTGTCTGACTAGCGCTGATTCCACGCCAGGTGACACTGCTATCGCCTGGACGGTTTTATATCGATAGTATGTTAGTGGTCATAATGTTGTTGCAGATTAGTGACGGTACGTAATATGTCAACCTCACGCAAATACAGGTGCAATATTACTGTAACTCTATGCTGCTTTTGATATTCTGCAGATATATATATACGCCTCAAAATCAAAATGAACAATTATTATGAACGAAACTGACGATTTTTATTTACATTTAACTACATCACTCGCGTTGAAGAACAGCTTATCCCCTGCAAATGTACTACTTTTTAACAGCATTAGCTTTCAAATCCAAAGTATTTAACGCACAACAGCAATGTTATTAATTATACAACGCTATGCTACTTTTTTAATTACACACTCATTCGTATGATTCATTTACACTGAATTCGTGAATCACAACATGATTTAAGACCAAAGGTATCACTGGTACCAGCTACATATTGGGAACCGCAGCCTCGAAGGCGACAACAAGCAAATAGTAACTTCGGACTACGTTGAGACAAAATGAAGACAAATTAGAAAAAGGCTTAAATCGTATGTTGAAGCCACACCGCCTTATACTAATGGCGCGAGCTGTAAGTACGTTGAACGAAATTCGCCATGCTCAATTTTAGAGCTAGTTTCTGAATCACTTGCGTGAAATCTACTCATAAGCGAGGAAATCGTGTGAAGATCGTGCGAGAGGACGTAGTTTTATATGCACTACTATTGCTACTACGCAGTCCTCTTAGGTGAAGTAATGCCATGGAGCTGAATTTAGAGTCCCGACCTCATTAAAAGGGCACTGTTTCGTATCGCACGTACAAAAATTGGGTGCAATAAGTCGAAAAACCAAGCCAGCCAAGTCACAGTTGAATTGCGCAACCTCGGAGCTTCACCTACATTTACGGATTCCGAAACAGCGAGCCAACGGCAGTGAGGTTTGTGCGCTTATAATGCTGTATGCAGCCACTGTGACGTAGCTTAATTATCAAATTCATTTCCCGAAATTAATGAAGCAGTTGTTCTGATTTGCGTACACATTATTATACACCACGCGGTGCGTGGGAGAGGGGAGGGGGGAGGGGAGAGAGGGAGAGGGGAGGGGAGAGAGGGAGAGGGGAGGGGAGAGAGGGAGAATTCACTGCGCTTGCCGTCAATTTACAGTAAAGGGGCACTCCGTGACGCCTATTATACGCACGAGACTTTGCTTGCTCCCGGGCTCTGTGTGTTTCCTCGCGATAAGACTAACGCGACCACTGTACGTACACTTCCCGCTCAAAGAATAATCTCTCAGTTGAAACAAACTGCTTCCGCCAAAGTCATTTTACATCAAGGCAAGCTATCTCTGGGAGCAAATCAGGCAACCCTGACAACGGCGTTCGCCGCGCAAAATCGTAGATACGGTATCGTTAAGGAGGAGATTGAACGTCTAATTTCCCGACTGTACCGAGGTCATCTGAGTCGAAGCCATCGCCTTAACTCCAGAAATGTGAGTGAACTGCCGCAGTTAGCATTCTCCGGGAGTGATTTGCCATGGAAGATCAAAACTTCAATGCCTGGACGAGAATTTGAACGGTCTGCCCGGATAGGATTGCACTGTCTTTAGTCACCGAGTCACACGGTTCGTCCATCATTACAGGTACTTTTAATGTTAGCGCAGGTATCGATTTGTGGATTTATTTTCGTGACAAGTTTGTGATGTTCAAGACGTGGCGTTTATCAGTTCGTTAATAACTTCCGAGGCGAGGTATAGAATATTTAATAAATATGTAGGGCTCTGTCACATCCAAGTAGATAAGTTTTGCAGTGACGCTACAAGGGGATTGTAACGTCAGTACCTGGATCCTTCCAGAAAATAGCATCACCTCTTGCTGGTGTGTAGTGACGTCGACTAATGTGAGGTTTACCATTTATGACTTCACAGGTTGATGGAGTGGAAACGTTTAAACGGGATTGTGACTTCACACAGTAATTACCATTTTAAAAAGGGAGCTATTTTTTCGACCCTGAATGCCACGTGACCTGGAACAGTTGTTCGATGTGGAATGTGGCAGGATGGAATTAGACTCGTTTGGAGAGAAGATTGTCCCAATTTGTACGACAATATCCTGTGGCCAGTTGAAGCGGTATATCACGTTGGAGGTTTCGTGAACTGTATCAATTGTCGTTACTGTTCAAATCTGGATACAAATGCAACTGCTGAATAAGTGCAATTACGACCGAAGGTAAACGTCTGGTATAGGTTGACGTCGAAGTAGTGTCATTGGCCCCATACGTGCTACGCGACACAACGAATGGAGTGCTATACTTGGCGGTGCTTCAAACGTACGTTTTGGCTGTGGTTCAAGAGTGGAAAAAGAAAGGGAACTGTTGTTCATGCAAGACGGAGCTTCGCTCCACTACTTACTTCCAGAGAAGAGAATGGCTTGACGATTATTTCCTTGGCAGAGGGATTGACCACCGGGTACCGACAGAATGGTCTGCACACAACCCTGATCTAATCTCCAAGTAACTTCTTTCTTTGCGTTTGGGCTATGGAATAAGTGTGTAAACTCTTAAATTCTCTGTTTTGGTACTGTAAGGGGGGCGATCAAAAAAGTTTCCGATCGAAGCCCGCACAGTCTAAAATCGGTACACCAATCAAACAAAACCGCCGCCAGCAGTGAAGCAGTCATGCCACCGACGCACCAGACTACCCGTTTGGTGGAGCACCCCGTCCCGCTGTGTACAGAAGTCCTCGTCCGGCAGGCATCGTCGACGCTTCAAAGACTTTTTTTAAGGGTCCGAAAGCGTGATAACCGCATGTGGACAGATCAGGACTACAGCGCGGGTCCCCCACTTGAGCTGGCGTAACTTCTGCGTTTTTCGTTTTCTATATGGGGACACGCGTGCTAATTAAGTGGCAGCACCTCATATGCAGTTTTCGACAGGCACGCTGCCCCATGCACATTCTTCATTCTCCGATGGATGCATAACAGAGGTTGTCCTACGGCAGTCAAGATGAGAATAACAGCACCTTCGTCCTGTTTGGTCGCATTTGGCAATAACGTCGCCATAGTTCACGTATCCGCATTTACCGCACGCACGTCGGAAAGAAACGAATACCACACCAATACCTTGTCTATATGCATGTACGAGGGTAATCCCAAAAGTAAGGTCTCCTATTTTTATGAGTACATAGACCTGTTTATTTCTACAATGGTTTACATCAGTTTATAGCTTTAACATTTAGCTATTTTTTGACAATCACCATTTCTGTCGATGCATTTTTGCAGACGCTGTGGCAGTTTTCGTATGCCTATGTCATACCAGCTCGCCGCCATGCTGTTCAGTTATTTATGAACATCATCTTTCACCTCGTCGTCGGAGCTGAATCGCTTTCCGACCAAATTTTCGTTTAACCTAGGGAAAGGTGATAGTCACTGGGCGCCAAGTCAGGACTACGGGGTGGGTGGGTGTTTATGTTCCACTGAAACTGTTGCAGGAGAGCAACGGTTTGCCAAGCGATGTGTGGGCGTGCGTTGTCATGGAGAACGTGTACGCCCTTGCTGAACATTCCTCTTCACCGGTTCTGATTTGCCCGTTTGAGTTTCTCCAGAGTCTCACAGTACCTGTCAGCGTTAATTGTGATCCCAGCGATTCGGCTTCGACGACGAGGTGAAAGAAGAGGTTCATAACTTTCTGAACAGCATGGCGGCGAGCTGGTATGACATGGGCATACAAAAACTGCCACAGCGTCTACAAAAATGCATCGACAGAAATGGCGATTATGTCGAAAAATAGCTAAATGCTCAAGCTGTCATTTGGTGTAAACCACTGTAGAAATAAACCGGTCTACGGACTTATAAAAAAAATAGAAGACCTTACTTTTGGGGTTACCCTCGTACTTTTACAGTGTGAAGAAAAATTCGCGCGTTCGGACTTCGCAGCACGATTCTTCACATACCAGCAACACAAAAATCTCTCTCGCAAAATTTCGCCCTTACCATATCACCGGCAGTAAATGGACGTTAAAGATTAGCAATCTGGCAACACTGCAATCACACGAACTACTTCTGTCAGGAAGTGGTGCTGTGCAGTTGATGCAGCGGTCTAATACAGATATGATTTTATGCATATATAGACTGCAGCAGCAAATTAAAATTTGTACGAAGGCCGGGAATCTAACCAGAATCTCGTGCTTACTATATAGGCAGGTGCGTTAGCCACAAAGCCATCTTGGCACAGCATTTCACACAACTGCACGGTTTACCCTCACAGATCCCAATTCTCATTGTCGTCGCAGTCTATATTTGAAGTACGCCTTACACATGAACTGAATTGCTGAGGCTCACTCGCTGCATCGGTCTATATTCGCATTGCACTAGTACCGCGATTTTTTGTTCAAAATGGTTCAAATGGCTCTGAGCACTATGCGACTTAACTTCTGAGGTCATCAGTCGCCTACAGCTTAGAACTAATTAAACCTAAATAACCTAAGGACATCACACACATCCATGCCCGAGGCAAGATTCGAACCTGCGACCGTAGCGGTCGCCCGGCTCCAGACTGTAGCGCCCAGAACCTCACGGCCACTCCGGCCGGCGATTTCTTGTGTTTTATTTACGGAATCAGAGTACCTGATGGAAGTGCAGAAGAAACCATGGACAAGCTGCTATGAACTATAGTACCCACATCTACATATACGTATACTCCGCTAGCGGTGTGTGGCGGAGGGCACAATTCGGGCCAAACTCCCCTCTGTTCCACTCGCGGACCGCACGAAGGAAAAACGACTGTCTGAACGCCTCAGTACGAGCTCTTATTTCCCTTACCTTTGAATGATTATCATTACGCGATTTGAAAGTTGTTGGTAATAATATATGCTGTACATCCTCGGTGAAGATTGGATTTCGGAATTTAGTGAGCAGCCCCTTCTGTTTAGCGCGTCGTCTATCTGCAAGTGTGGCCCACTTCAAACTTTCTACGAGATTTGTAACGCTCTCGCGATGGCTAAATGTACCAGTCACTAATCTTGTCTCTCTTCTTTGGACCTTCTCAATTTCTTGAATCAGACCCAACTGGTAAGGGTCCCTTACAGACGAACAATAAGACTGGACGAACTAACGTGTTGTAAGTTATTTCCTTTGTTGAAGGACTGCATCGCTTCAAGATTCTACCAATAAACTGCAATCTACAGTTCGCCTTACCCGTTACTTGTGTAATCTGATCATTCCATTTGAGATCATTTCGAATAGTCACACCCAGATACTTGACTGATGTTACCGCTTGCAAAGACTGATCATTTATTTTGTACTCATACATTATTGGGGATTTTCGCCTTATTATACGCAGTAGGTCACACTTACTAATATTGAGAGGTAACTGCCAGTCATTACAAGACGGATTTATTTTCTGCAAATCCTCATTGATTTGTTCACAACTTTCGTGTGATACTACTTTCCTGTAGACTGCAGCATCATCGGCAAACAGTCTATGGCCGCTGTCAATACTATCAACCAGATAGTTTATGTAAATCGTAAAAAGCAGAGGACCTGTTACGCTGCCCAGTGGCACATGTGATGTTATGGTTGTTTCTGTTGAAGATCCCCGTTCAGGACGACGTACTGCTCCCTGTCTATTAGAAAACTTTCTATCCAACCGCATGTGTCACTGGATAGACCGTAAGCGCGCACTTTTTGTAGCAAGCGACAGTGCGGAACTGAATCGAACGCCTTTCGAAAGTAGAGGAATATGGCATCAACCTGGGAGCCGCTAGAGCCATTTGTATATCATGCATGAAGAGGGCCAGCTGTATCTTGCATGACCGCTGTTTCCTAAAACCGAGCTGGTTTCTGCAGATGAGCTTCTCAGAGTCTAGAAAGGTCATCATGTCTGAACACAAAATAGGTTCCATGATTCTACAACAAACCCATGTCAGTGAAATTGGCTGGTAATTATGTGCATCTGATTTTCTACCCTTTTTATAGATTGCTATGACCTGGGCTTTCTTCCAGTCCCGTGGAAGTTTCCGCCGTTCCAATGACCTCTGATAGATGACAATTCAGAGAAGGTAGTAAAAAATTTATCGTGCGCCGAAATTTCTTAAAGAGTACGTTTCATCTTTTTTTACAGTACGTACTAAGAAGTATTTCAGGTATCAAGCTGTAAGTAGTGAGAGGCGCTAATTAGAAGCGAGATCGCCTTCAGGGTAGGGAAGATCTGAAAGACGATGAAAAGCACCACGCCGCATAAGCGGCAACTGCAAGACCCGCCGAATGCGCATGAAGTTCGGAAACTCATCTCGGGAAAGCGGTCCTCTAACTCCCACCTCCAGCTGTGTGTGTGTGTGTGTGTGTGTGTGTGTGTGTAGGGGAGGGGGCGCAGCGCATGCACAGTATCTGCGCGTCCAAGTTTGTGGCGCGGCCCGCAGTGACGGCTGGGGGACTGGCGAGGCGCCAGGCGCGCGAAATATTGCTCTCATTAACATGTTCGGCACCAGTCCCTGCCGTCCAATTAGCGAACGGAAATCTGGTTAACACCGTAAAGCATGCGCCGGCGTCTCCTTTAAATGAGCCAATTATCATGCAGTCTGGAGCTAACACAGTGTCGCCTCGCTGCCTGACCTCGTCCGTCTGTGTCCAGGCGCCGAAGCGGTTTCTGGTTTATTTGACGTGTACCCCCTGGAAGATGCTTATTAAGGAACTAGCTCAAACACTTAACTAGTCCGCTATTTTCATTTCCGGATAGCGAAACGAACGCAACACATACATCTCACTCCAGTTAAATGTCACCACCGTGTCTGTAAGAAGCATTCTTGTTACAGCTCAGCCAAGCTCAGTTGCTGCCTTGAGATGAGAGAGGTTACTTTTCTGCGCGGAAGAGGAACAGCAGCACTTTATATTACATTGACGACTTCAACAGGGGGTTGAAACATGTGAGGTAATGGCGGCGGTAAAAAAAACTGCCCTTTCTTTCCGTAAATTCAGACTAGGAGAGCGGCAACTGCTGCAAAACTTAGGACCCTTACGTTCGATATAACTCTATACTAGGTCTAATTGAAATAAAGATCTCTAGAAGGAAAAGATTTTTTAATTACTTTTTGCTGTTATGCGACTTCACAATGAACGACTCGTTTAAAATATCCAGATCTTTTATAGTTTTGTTGTTTTAGTTAGAGTCTCATACGTTCGTCGCATTTATTAGTCAGAATCCCATAGATTCGACTACAGCACCAAGCCACATTCCAGAGACTCAATTAAAATCTAAACGCCTTTACTCGGAAATCCGCATTATATTCAATGCTTACATCCAGGAAGCTATAGACCAATTTTGAGAAACTACTGAGGTGGAGATGAAAATTAATGGGCAGAAGATAGACATGCTACGTTATGCGGATGATATTGCTATAGTGACGGAGACAAAAGAAGATGTAGAGGAAGTCCTCAGAACAATGGAAAAAATTCTATGCAATCAGTATGGAATGAGAATAAACAAGAAAAAGACTAAAGTGATGGTATGCAGTACAGGAGCAGAATATGAACCTCTGAGAATGAGAATTGGAAGAGAGGAGCTGGAAGTGATAGAGGAATTTACTTACCTGGGAAGCAAAATCACAAGAGATGGTAGAAGCCGAAAAGTAATTGCGACCAGAATACAAAAGGCCAAAATTGCATTTAATCGGAGAAGGCACTTGCTCACCAGCAACAACATCAGTCTAAAAATAAGGAAACGTATCATGAAAGGTTTCGTTTGGAGTGTGGCCCTATATGGATGTGAAACTTGGACAACTGGAAGAGAAGAGAGAAGACGGCTAGAGGCCCTGTATATGTGGTGCTATAGAAGGATGATTAAGATCAGCTGGAGAGACAAAGTAACGAATGAAGAGGTGTTTAGCAGAGTGTAAGAAACCAGATCTCTGTGGAGGCACATCCAAACAGGAAGAGAGAAACTTTTAGGTCACATCCTACGACACATCATCATTGGAACAATAGCAGAAGGAGCTATTGAGGGAAGGAATCGGCGGGGCGACCGAGGATATCATACATGCAACAAATCATGAGTGACGTTGGATGTAACACATACGCGGAAACGAAGAGGAAGGCAGACAGAATAGAGGAATGGCGTTCTGCTGCAAACCAACCTCAGGATTGAACACTAAAAGAAGAACAATGTGCGTATGTCTGTGTAATTTATATCAAATTATTGCTTCACTGTACCAGAAACACATTGTGAAGCTTGTAAGGGTATTGAAGGGTAGGTTGTGCTAAGTAGTAATTGTTAAGAGAACAATCCGATAGTTGCGCCGTTTCCGAGTTAATTAGCTTTGAAGTTAGCCAATCAGGCCGTTACGCGCGCTAATTTAAGCAGCTCGTCAGAGACATTGTGGCCAATCGTAATAATCTTGGTTTTCTAAAACTGAACAAGAGACCTATACAAAAATTGGGCGTGGAACAGTAGTAGTGATCGAACGCGAGGCAAACGCTGAGCAGATTCGTACGCTATCATCTATGCTGCCGGTCCGCTTGAATTTGTGGCGAAACCGCCTGATTGTCTAACTCCATTGCTGATTACAGTAACTCGGAAGCAGTATAACATAACGATTTTTTTTCTTAGCAATTATTTCTCAGCACAATCTACCCTTTCAGACTGTTTCTGACCAACCTCTACAAATCTGTATGTTTTTAGGGTTCCCAACATTGAGGTTATTATCGCCCTCACTAAAATATTCCGAGAAATAGCCTGCACCTCAGGGAAGAGTGGTTTAGTCGTATCTCCTGTACCAGTCCTAACTGACAGAACCCAGATACTCGAGGATCGGGCGAACAAGCGCCTTATAAGCCATTTCCTTCGTTACATTTCCTTAATATTCTTCCGATGAATCTGAGTCTTGTGTCTGCTTTCCCCAGTATCTGTTTTATATGGTCATTCCACTTAAGGTCGCTATAGATAGTTACGCCTAGATATTTTACGGCAAACGCTGTCTCCAGCTGTTTGTCATCAATACTGTAGCTGCACGTACTGGATTTCTTTTCCTATTTATGCGCAATATTTTACATTTATTTGTGTGTTTCAGAGATTTTTGACGATTTCTTGGCAGAAGTCAAGTCTCTTGCGAGTTCTTCCGAGCAACCCTCAAATCTCCGAAATATACTAGTACATTTGAGTTGTTATGCGTATCAAGGTGGCTGGCTAAACCACTCTTTCCGGAAGTATACTCTATTTCCCGAAATATTTTAGAACGGACGATAATGGCCTCGCTGATGAACAGCTTAAAAACACACAAAGATTACTACGATCCTGTAACGAAGCGATAGAATATTGAACGAGTATATCTGAGGTATTTATATTAAAACAATAAATAAACACAGACTGCCAAGTGTGGCTGACCCTGTGAGACGTCAGTGAACTAAATGGCAGTCCACTATCAACAACATACCATGTGCGTTAAGTAGTTTCAGAATGTACATATGACTAAGAAGGGAAAAGTTCATCTGAATAACGTGGGAAACATAATGAATCTTTATTTTGCGCACCTCAAAGTTTCGTTTGCGATATGTAACACAAAAAAGCAGACTATTTTCGATGTACAAAGGCATGCAGTTGTGACACTTGGTAACGATGAGTAGGCAAAGATACCGAAATGATAACTTACACAACAATTCAGAAGCAACATTCTACCCCAATTCCCCCGACTGTATGATATTTCACGAAGGAGAACCTCAAAGACTTGTGCAAACGAACGAGAGAAAAAGGCTTTATTTATTACTGTCCCTACCTCAAGCCGTTATCACACACGTATTTAGGTATACCAGCTAACGACGCATCTAAAGCCTACGTTAGTGAACAGGTTTGATTCTAATAGCTATTCGTATCACCTGAAAGTGCTCGCGAGTCACCATGTTCCCTCGAATCTCGTCCCCTCAGATAGAAAAGTTTCTCCGCTAATTACTTTGCGCTGGGAGAGCGTTAAAAACAGTGTCCCCGCCTCGGGAGCAAAAGCGTCGCTACTGCTCCCAAGCGGAAAGTGACTTTAGCACTGAGGTGTTTATTGCACTCTTGTGAAAGAGGCACGTCGCTGCAGGCCGTGCGCGCTTAATGAAGTGCAGTAGTTAAAATTCCATGTGCACTGCTGAGAGAATGCTGCCTCTGGCGCCGGGTTATAACAGTACGCGCAGCTAATTCGTCGCGAGCCTTTGGGGGTGCACAATCTTCATTCCATCAAAAATACGACACGTGTGCACGAAGCTGTGTGACGCAACTGCGCGAAGTCGCAGGCGCATCAGCAGCTTGAGCGCACCAAAGAATGAGCAACAAAGCAGGCTTTCACACTGGGGAACAATGCCCTGCATACTACTGAGTCGGCTGGCGTCCGATGTGCAAACTCGTTCCCAACTTCTTGCCGTGTTCGCTGCTCAGACACCGTAACCGGTGCATCGTACGTACCAGTCTACTCATCAAGTAGTCTCCGCGCGAACACCCAAATTTAAGGCAGAACAGTTGGTCAGCTAATTTCATACGCAGCAATTGATTATGTAATGTGCAACAAACGCAGAATCACAGCGACCCCTGTTTTTCATTGCAAACTTCTTTGAATTCCGCGCAGTGCCCTACTTCCACATAAATAGCGAAATAACTATGGTGATTGACGAAATAATGGTATCATCATCACGAGTCTGACACACAATGCTATAAGTAACGCACAAATGAAAAGTTTTTTACCGACATCGGTCACCGTATCCTGCATGCAGCCTACTTTCTAACCACGACAAAAAATTAAAAAATACAAATTCCGTTAATTTTCATTCACACCATAGGTTTTAAAGACGTGAACTTCAAAATATGAGCATGAGAGTTCTTGCGAAAAGTCACATTCATACTAAGACCTAAATTTCCGGCAGACAATTTTGTAGGTAGGGCAATCACAACTATAACCAGTCATGTTCGGTATTAATAACTGCTTCATCTGCATTTAGTGCCCTGACAGCCAACGCCGAAATCTGTTTTGTAAAATAAAACTAAATACAGCAGAAACGGTTATTAATAGCCAAGGTGACTAAATATTATGGTAAACTTTTATTGAAAAAATTGAAGTAGTGGAAAGACATAATTAGAAACAAACCTTTTTTTTCAAAATTTGGAACTATCAGTAACGATATTTTCGAAATGTGGGCACAAAGAACAACCCCCCCCCCCCCCCAGTGTTGTGAGGGTTAAGAACTGATACTTTCTGAAGTAGCACAGCATTTGTAATTGACCAAAGAACAGAAATTGGATTTTTTCTTATTTTAAAAGTGACGTGTGTAATTTGGCTGTATGGACGAGAGGTAACTCTGATCATCGTGGCTGTACAGCACCTGAGCTTCATCCACAACCTTTTATCGTGCACGCGAACGTCTTCGGAACGCTTAGAAAAGTTCCATCTGGGGTTACCCTCTCCACCACGTTGTCATGGAGCCCTGAGGCGATGTAATGTTTCCCAGCTCTTCGCAAGAAGCTGCGCCTCCTCGTGATCCCATAAGCCGCTCGCCGACTGCGTCGTGTTACAGCTGGGAGCCCGTGATACACGAGCCGTCGCCTCCGTTACGTTACGTTACGTGCTACAGCGGAGAGCAGAGTGCTGAGCGGAACACATTTTGAGTATGAGCCTTAGCGCGCGTCGTGCCCTCATTAGTGTGGTTGGAGGGGGTTGGGGGGAGATGGGAGGAATGGAGGGGGATGATGGGGGGAGTTAATGGCGCGCGCGTCTTGCGCGTGGCGGCCACGCATTAGCGCAGCGCCAGCCAGAGCCAGGGTCGAGCTCAGATTTGCCTTAATTACATTATGGCCGGCACCTCCGCGCCAAAATGCACTCACGCGATGGGCGCCACGAAATCTGAAACCTACGCGCGCGCGAGCGCGCGCCTACCGCCCCAGAGGTGAGCCGTCTCCTCATCTTTCGAAGAGCAACGGCACACCAACCAATGGCGACCGCAGGTTTCGATGTAGACGTGCTCACTAGCATCCATCCACTGTATGCCGTTCCCGTGTTGGAATCGCTTTACTGCTGGTAATATAATCTGGCAATTACTTTCCTGTCCGCCGTCCAGATTAACTACGATTGGTGTGGCTGCTTTCCCTTTCTCTCTAGATGTGTCCTTTGGCGTCTGAGAAAAATCACGTTCACAAAGAAAACATCACTACATTCTTGATGTAAATCGTGCCATGCAAAGTATCTAACTTGTAATGAAATACAACACGAAAGATGAAAACCAGTCGTGGACGAAACGTGACCATACTACAAGACTTATAGCGTATACAAGAAATCGTGTTTATAGATTCCGATTTCAAAGCAGTCACTCAAGCGGAACGAGTTAGTACTTGCACAATTTCCATAATTAAAATTGAAATGTGTGAATTTTATTTTTGAGTCCTCAGTCTTCTGACTTTTCATTTATATTTGCTCGTCGTATCCGAACCTGTCTTCCCCTACAGCTCCCTCTAGTATCCAGATTTCCTAACATCTTCTCCCTTCTTCTCGTCAGCGATTCCCACACATTCCTCTCCTCGTAGATTCTGAGGTTCTGACCTCTTCATTCTTTGCTTGGGAGTCCACCTAATTTGCAACATCCTTTTGTAGCACTACACCTCAAATGTACCAAGTCATTTACACAGAAAGCTTGTTGTATGTTATTCTGTTGTAATTGTGTATGATTTTTCTGAAATTTATCCCGTATCTTCACAGGGTCGGCAGAGTAATTATTGCATTAGGCAATGTTGTGATAGAAATGGTCGGATGCCCTTCCTGTCGCCATCCCCCCCCCCCCCCCCCCGGCGCGCGCGTTGTGTGCAACGAATATTTGTGAATCGTCTTAAGTCAGGCGGGACATAAATACCAGTCCGTCATTCCCTGAATCGAATGGGGGATCCGGACCCGGTTCATCTCCCAGAATCCTGTAGGTGGGGTGCTAACACGCGCTGCTACCCGGGCTGTTCCTGTTGTCACCCTGTCAAATGTTGTAATTCTTTAAAAAAGAATCAGACAAGAAAAATACGTGGGTGCTACGAATCGAAATGTCCAGGATTCGATTCTAAGCTGGTTTCAGGACTTTTATGAACGTCACATACTTCTTTCATCTTAGGCAAGAAGTTAACTTGAAAAATCGAAACCTACGGTGGTACGCAAACTTCTGAGAGTATGTCGTCCCGCGCTTAGACCATTGGGCCTGATCAGAAGAGAGTACGTGTTCCGGGATTCCTGCAGACAGTTCTCCCGTTACTCAGTGTCGCCTTGCTAGGCAGAAACGAGTCCAATACCCGACAAGGTAAACGCCTTGGCGCTACCTGGGACGGAATCTGTATCTTCACTCAGTCCATGAAGCGGAGCCGACTGAATACCATCTTTTGGAAATGTGTCACATATTTTGCAAGGTGCCAGTATTTCGCACCTGTTTTCCTTATATCTTTCTGGGGGCGGGGGAGTAGACTAAGGAACCACGGATTCAAACAGGGGCGAACATTCGGACAACAAGACCAGTCGCTTGCCGGTAGCAGAAACTAGAGATAGCGATGTCAAAAAGGCCTGTTTAACAGCGTTAAACGACCGTAAGGCAGAAAATATACAGTATTTACATTCACTCTCGTTATGTCAATATCGGGCGTCCACATTTTACAGAATTTTTTTCCGAGTGTGTTTAACCTTGTTTTGATGCGACTGCTGTGTGTGGCCAAAGAGCATTTATTTACAAACCTGTGTGGCGCAGGAGCAGCAGAGAAACCAAGGCCCGCAACGGCGGACAGACGTAACAGAAGTAATATTTTTCCGGGCTGTTCGAAGAAGTGAATATGATTTACGAGGAAATGCAGCCGTACAGAAGCGGCACCGAAGTGGTCACTCTGCAGTGAATATTACACACTGCCACGTAGCACAGAAGCAAACTGCTCTACTAGGACTGAGCTGAACCGCTTTGGACACACTATCTGGCTATTCTGATTCACAAATTGGTTTATTTACCTAGTCGTAGCATTATTCGCCTGTCAGAAATCATCCTACGTTCCGTTGTGCTTCTACATATACATCATACTCCGCAAGCCAACTAATGGTGTGTGGTCATGCGAAGAACGAGTGCGGCCGAGGGAGACTCTGTACTGAGTCGAGCACGAGACCGAGGCTGGAACGAGAACTGCGGAAGTGACCGCCGCGACCGAAGTGAACTATGAACCGATCGTTCCTTGGAATTCGTTCCTCGGTCCTTTCGTTCATCTTGGTGAACCGTTCCTTTGCACCCGTTCGCTCGCGAACTGCTCATCTCTACACGGCATCAACGTGAGCGCCGTTGTCCACTGCGCTGAGGATCTCAGAGGAGCAGAGCGAGCTGAGTTTCGCAGGATCTTTGTTTGCGGAATCCATGTTGATTTTTATAGAGGAGAAGTTAATTTTCCAAGAACGTCATAATTCTTGAGCATAAAACATGTTCCATAATTCTACAACAGATTGACGTCAACGATGTAGGTCTGTAATTGTGTGGATCTGTCTCACGGCCTTTCTTAAAAACGGGAATGACCAGCGCTTTTTTCGAGTAGTTCGGGCGGTAAGTATATTGTTTTAGTCACAATCACTGAATACGTTTTACATCGCCACTCTGTATTGGCCACCATCGTAACGACTGAAACCAGCAACAGATGGCCGCAGGTAATGCTTTGTCCGAGCCTGGAAACGTGCAAAGGTCGGCTTCAGTTAAGCCGATAGCAGGTTCATTGAGTTTGACTCCCATTGTAGCAAAAAATTTTAATTGCCGCGGCATATTCAACATTGGTGACAGTTGTAACCCTTTTGAAACAATTCTTCGTGTGTTGTTCTTTATGGTACTAAATTCCAAGTAGTCCATCACGATGTTAATAATAGTGAATAGAAGGAGTAGCTAGTTTTGTCTTACAAAATAAGTTCTATTTCACTCATATCGATCCCAATTTCCCCTTTTAATTTTTTATTGCAGTTTTTCAGAAAAGCAGATATAGTTTCATAATCATCTCTGTAATTAATATTATTAGGTAATGACACGATTCTTCGATACGGCTCCTTTAAGTTTTTAGTTATTCATGCAAGACAATGAAGCTCGTCAATCAATACCGAGGTAGTATACAACTAAATGTAACATCGGGAAAGAAATGGTTGAAGTGCTTCACACGTTTGTGGACTGACAACTAAGAACCACAAATAATCACTACCAATGACTTTGTAAATCTGATAATGGAAGAACCGTAAAAAGTGGGCCAAGAACGCAAAAACAAAAAGTTACCGGGCACTGCAAATATAAGCACGTAGCTGATGAAATAAACATTTGATCAACCAGAAGCATAAACGACATAAGTTTTCTGGGTATGGTACCGCGTCATAATGTATAAAAATACTGCTGCTGGAGAAAAAACCAACGTTTTGGCCACGGTTGCAGCGGCCTCCTCCTGGGTCTACTTTTCTCCAGCAGTAGTATTTTTATACATTATGGCGCGGTAGCATACCCAGAAAACTTATGTCGACTGACTCTGGCCGCGGAAGCCTACGCAATTACAGACGCAAAGACTTAAGTTTTATAAATGTTTGTTGGCCGTGAAGACATATGCCGTACGAATGGAATGGCGCTTCCGTGTGCCCTATTTACAAGGAAGGAAATAAACCAAATGCGCAAATTATGAATAATAAATCAGCTAAATTCCTGTACGCGATACTAAAATCATAAATAACAAATTAATACAAATAGTGAAAGCATGTGTATTAAATACAGGGTGTACATAAAGTCCGGGAACACTTTCAATTATTTATTGCACAAGAACTTTACATTGTACAGTTGTCATATATTCCATTTTGAACAAAAGCTCTGGAGAAAAAAAAAAAAGACACACACACACACACACACACACACACACACACACACAGGGAGAGAGAGAGAGAGAGCGCAATCATTCGATGTGCGAACCGTGAGTGACCCGGCAGGCGTCAATACGGTAATCAAATTGAAATTCTTGCCATACCCGTCCCAGCATGCCATCGTGGACTGTGGCAGTCGCTTCCCGTATTCTCTCCCGGAACTCTGCTACACCACGTGATAGAGGCGGTACATACACCAAATCTTTAATGTGTCCCCACAGAAAAGACACAGAGTGAGATCTGGTGATCGAAGAGGTCATTTCATGAAACAGCTGTCCCCTTCTGTAGCAGGACTTCCCACGCTGTCATCGGTGCCATTTCGAGTTCACGGGATGCAAGATGCACCCGTATTTCTTTGGACTCCTTATGAATGTGTCTCGTAAGTGCTCCACATTCACTTCACTCACACAAGGATACCCGCATCTCTTTGCCGGGCAAAAGCAACCCGTTGTAACGAATTTGTTGTAAGTGGTAAATGGCCTTCCTTGTTGGTGGCTTCTTACCGTACTTGGTTCTAAACATCCTTTTAACTGCTGTAGCACACTTGTTTTTGTCGAACTCCGACACACACAGAGCTCGCTCCGCACATGAGCTCGCCATGTTTGCGACTAGCGCTGTCTTAACGGCAAATTACCGAACCACGCTGTGGCGGACACATGTAAAAACTTTCAGGGTTTCTCTTCAAAATGGTATGTCTGATATTTGTACAATGTTTGGTTCCTGTGCAATAAATAATTGAAAGTGTTCACGGACTTCATGTACACCCTGTATATAACATGGTATTAGCAATCATGTTCTGACTGACATTTAACTCTGGTACAAGGAAATGAAAAACGGAGAGAATTTAAATTTGCATTTATGTTTTTATCGATTATGAAAATGTGTGTGACAACGTAAAATAGGAAAATGTAATGGCATCACTTAAGGAAATGGGAGTTCCAGCACAGCAGCACGAAAGAATAAGGATCAGTACTGTACGGAATGGAGTAGTATATATTTATATTAAGTCATAAATGGTTGATTATTTTAAATGAGACTATAAAGAGTGATTATTTTAATTTCACAGCGCTGCTGTTCACTGATAATCAGGTTGTAATAGGCGAATTTGAAGAAAAGGTTCAAATTGCAGGACGTAACGTGGATAAAATGGCCGCCTTACACGGAATGACAAATCAACATAAAACAAAAGTAATGGCGGTTTATGGATTGAAACTCTTTAACAGCCAACATTGTTACAGATGGACGAATAAACATCTGTCTTCTCCACTTCAGCCATGATCATGTATTTTGCTGCGCAATAATGGAACTGTTGGCCGCAGAAGCATTACTCACCATCCTGTCAAGTAAGAAAAATGAGGTGACGAAATTTTCTTTCGTCATCCGATTCGAACTATCCCAACTCCGAGGCTGAACTGAACTGACATGCACGCATGTCGGAAGAAATAGGCACCGCGGCGACCACAGCCGTTATGAACGCGTATGTGCACGCGAGTGCAACTTGTGACTGTGAAAATTGGGCCTGGCTGTGAAACGTGTTCGGATAGCCCAATGGTAATCGACCGCTCGTGATAGGAGGGAAATCCAGGTTGAAGTCCCGGTCCGGCACAAATTTCCATCACCATTCCATTGTACAGCTGATGATTGTCGATACCGCAGTCCAGTTCCTTCGAACATGCATGTACACTACTGGCCATTAAAATTGCTACACCACGAAGATGAGGTGCTATGCAAATGATTAGATTTGCAGAGCATTCACACAAGGTTGGCACCGGTGGCGACACCATCAACGTGCTGACATGAGGAAAGTTTCCAACTGATTTCTCATACACAAACAGCTGTTGACCGGCGTTGCCTAGTGAAACGTTGTTGTGATGCCTCGTGTAAGGAGGGGATCCCAACGGCCTCGTATCACTAGCAGTCGAGATGACAGGCATCGTATCCGCATGGCTGTAACGGATAGTTCCAGCCACGTCTCGATGCCCAAGTCAACAGATGGGGACGTTTGGAAGACAACAACCATCTGCACGAACAGATCGACGTCGTTTGCAGCAGCATGGACTACCAGCTCGGAGACCATGGCTGCGGTTACCCTTGACGCTGCATCACAGACAGGAGCGCCTGCGATGGTGTGCTCAACGAAGAACCTGGGTGAACGAATGGCAAAACGTCATGTTTTCGGATGAATCCAGATTCTGTTTACAGCATCATGATGGTCGCATCCGTGTTTGGCGACATCGCGGTGAACGCACATTGGAAGCGTGTATTCGTCATCGCCATACTGGCGTATCACCCGGCGTGATGGTTTGGGGTGCCATTGGTCTCTGTCACCTCTTGTTCGCATTGACGGCATTTCGAACAGTGGACGTTACATTTCAGATGTGTTACGGACGGTGGCTCTACGCTTCATTCGATCCCTGCGAAACCCTACATTTCAGCAGGATAATGCACGACCGCATGTTGCAGGCCCTGTACGGGCCTTTCTCGATACAGAAAATGTTCGACTGCTGCCCTGGCCAGCACATTCTCCAGATCTCTCACAAACTGAAAACGTCTGGTCAATGGTGTCCGAGCAACTGGCTCGTCACAATACGCCAGTCACTACTCTTGATGAACTGTGGTATCGTGTTGAAGCTGCATGGGCAGCTGTACCTGTACACACCATCCAACCTCTGACTCAATGCCTAGGCGTATCACGGCCGTTATTACGGCCAGAGGTGGTTGTTCTGGGTACTGATTTCTGAGGATCTATGCACCCAAATTGCGTGAAAATGTAATCACCTGTCAGTCCTAGTATCAGATATTTGTCCAATGAATACCCGTTTATCATCTGTATTTCTTCTTGGTGTAGCAATTTTAATGGCCAGTAGTGTATGTGGGAAGGAACACTGCACCACACTTTTAAACAACACAGGCACTGGAATATCACGTAAGCATAGAGACGGACTTTACATTGCTCACTGTTCTAATAGCAAAACAGAGTAAAGAGTAAGTTCTCTCTGCCTGCACCGGTAAGACCTGTGGCAAACGGCAACAGGGCAGGGAGGTGCGTAGTGGGCTATCCGGTCGCCGATGACAGCTCCAGTTGCAGTCCGGTGCCCCAAACACCGGTGACGGAACCGCAATTTGCGCCTCCTGTTTCCCCGTCGCTCCACAGACTGTCAACACTTCAGCACTTTTCCCGCTATTGCGACTTGTATTCTGCTACTGGCAGCCGCCTGTCCGCGAATTTGCCGAACTGAAATTTGCACTGGAACAGGGCGCTAAAGAAATACGAAACCTGACGGTTTGACGCCGATGTCAATAACGGCCGCCGACAGCTGTTCCCACGCGAAATGCCCCGATATTCTGCCGCGTGATACTTTAATTAATCCACCGACAGATCCAGATTTGCCGCTTTACCGCTTCAGCCTGAAGATATGTTATTGAAGCTTCCCTGAAGCCTGAAGTATGGTGTGTAGAAGTTCACTGACACTGCGGGTATTTAAACGAGGAATCAATCTGGGTGATAATTGCATTTACATTCACTGAGACGACCTGCGAAGTTGCTTCTGCAGGAATTCTTCAGCGACATACGTCATGTTTTTACCTTAGTCATTCAAGGACCACATTTTTAATTCCACACTGAAATTATATGTTGTTACACATCCACTGCAGCACGTCTGGGATGTCTTCTTCCTCTGTGATGTTGATCCTTGTTTATGCCCGGCGTATGTAGCTCGTCATGGTGGCGCACAAAATGTCTATCAAATCAATGAAAGAAAAAAATCAACAGCGTTCAGATACGACGAACACTGTGGGCGTTAATGGATTAAAAATTCACCAGTAAGTCGGTTATTGAGCAAATCCAGGTCTTCGTTAAGGTAGTGTAAAGGTATTCTACATTATCGTTTACGTTACTGTAATCCAATGTTTGTCCTCTCTTGGAAAAAGAAACGGCCGCAGTGATTTTCCCCTCAGGCACGAAAGCGAACTATACTATGGTCATCATAACAATAAACCAGATGTAAGAAAACAAACGTGATGGTGGTCGGCAGTCGTAGCACACGTACAAGGGTGTTTTAACGAAGCTGGAGGTAGGTCTGCTTATGTATTACAGGTTATCTTGTTACTATGAAGTTATTATAATGTATTAACAATCACCAACGGTTTTCTCAATCACACTGTAGCTATGCACTTTTTATTTAAAAATCGTGTACAATCGCAGTCTCTGCACTGTTTTGTTCTGATAGTTGCGCTGTTGATACTTGTGAAAATGGCTAACGCTGCTTCCGCTCCCGGGGTGAAACGCACGTGGAGCACCGTTAACAAGTGGCGAGAAGTTCTCAATAGTTTTGAATAGTTTACAGAGGGGGAAAAAAAATCGGCTCTGAAATTCCCAGAGAACTTCATGAACTACACTTCAAGCGTTCCTCTGAACAGTAAGTACAACTGATTCGGTGGCGTTGTAGAATCATAATTTGCTGAGGAAGTGAATCGTACGTTTAAATGTTTCTACGGTCTTTTTCGTTGTATTTGGAATACTTACAACTCTTGAATATTAAATTTATCACATATACTGTAATTAACACACATCTAATCATTTTATACAAAAATGCATGTCGTCTTGCTTTTAATTACATATTGCGAGGAAATTCCAGTTTTCACTGCAAATATATATTTGTAATTATCGACATTTAATACAAGGTTGTTAGAAAGAAAAAGGTTACTTAAATTAAGAAGACAAATTTTTAGGATAAAAATGAAAAAATCAAATACTAAAGAAAGACTATGTTCAGTGTTATACATCACGGATGTTTTACACGAGCCAGAGTGATAGCGACGTAAAAACATGGAAAAATTTTCCAGCCGTAGCCTACACCAAACAAACGCAGCATTTTTACAGATGCCACCGTACTTTTGCAGTATTAACCCAACAGAGCTGATGTGGAGCTAAGTTAAGGGATTTGTCGCGAGAAATGACAAGACACTTAAGCTACCAGGCTTACTGGAACTGATGACACACGAAGCTTCGTCCCGCGTCACGGCCTGACGCTGTCAGGATGCACAACAGACGTCCTAAAGAAGAGCAGAAAATGGCGCTTCGGGAACTCTGTAGTTAATCGACTCGTTATCAATGTAGCAGATGACCGTTCCAGTACTGAAATGTATTTCTTGGATTCGGATATGGAGGGACTTCAGAGATTACCAGACGAGATACTATGTTCAGTGACTTCTATTTGAACTATACGTTGAAATCCGTGGAATACGCTGTTGAGTCACACATCGTGGGCGGAAAAAGTTACCCTGTGTTTACGTACAGAATTAATCACCCTTGTTTTTAAACACAATACTATGTTAGCTAAGAACGGGAGCATGTTGTGCTTTCCGACTTGTCGCGCAGCTATTGCTGGCGTTTTGCGATTGCCGTCTTCAGGTTACATCAAGTGCTCTTGTTATCCGTATGAGATCTATATCTCGATGTTACATTACTGTTAAAATTTTAATATTGGTGCTGCTGCAGTAGGCATTAAACTTTTTCTGCAGCAGTTATTAGTGAAGTTTTCGAACAACTGCTCGAGCGAAAATTCTCCGTTACAACTCACCAACATCAAAGGATCAAACTTATACTGTAGTGTGACAGCATCGATGTCATGGAGGTATCAAGATCACCTGGAGATGGGAATCACGCCGACATAGGGTTACTGTAATAAAGATATATAATCGAACATAGCAGCATCTTGGTCTCATACATATACAGTGTCCTTGTGTGACTTATGCTACGCTGTGGGCCCAGATGGGTCCAAAATATATATACATGGTTTTAAGGACTGGCTCACTTTTGTATCTTGCTGCTAAGTATCTTTTCCCGTGATGACGAACAGCTTGGAAAAACGTCTAATCTTCCAGTCGAATGAAATTACGAAACCAATCTCGATCCCGAATCTATGTGATGAAGCATATTATTTCAGAGTGATGGTGATGTTGGTTTGAGGCGCTAAACATAGTGACCATCAGCACCCGTACATGTTCCAATCTTTCCATTTCCAGTCTCGTCACTACCTGAATGATAATAAAGACAACACCAACACCCGGTCTCCGGTCGGAGAAACTCCCCGACTCGGCCGGGAATCAAACACGGGAGCCCGTGATCACCACGCTAACCACTAGACCACGAGCTGCTGACGTTTTTACAGTGTCTGTAATCAATCCATCCAACATCGAGAAGGTGGATATTATGCATGCGCAAACCGATTTTAAACACTTTCCTTAATTGTATTCAATTTAAAACAAAGTGGGATGAACATCCAGTTGAGTTAACCAATAAACTCTATCAGTAAGTCTCAGATCTTTGTACAACATGATGTAGTGTTCTTAGGTCAAGCCACAGAGACCAGAATTTTTTTCGTGATTTTCTCCGCTCTCCTTCCAGAACTGCTAATAGTGTTAGCGCAGCTATTCCATGCGCGTGTATTTTCGTAAAGAAATTGTGTCGTTTGTGAACCAAATTAAGCCGACAACGGCCGCCGGAGAGCGTCGAGAGCGCGAATCAGGTTAACGAGCTCGTACCGTGTGCCAACAGTGCTGTCTCTCAGTAGGTCGGATTTCCCGTTCGCGTCCACGTGAACGTTATTTGCCTCGTCCCGTGTGAGGACGACTTAACGGCAAAGTGGCAAGTAAGCTGTGTCGCCGACTGCACAGTGGCTCGCACAGTTATTTACGTTGCTAACCTGACAAGAGGGCTGGAAAGCGAGCGTCCCTTTTCCCGTTGCCATAAGCACGAGCGAAGCGAGAGCACCCCGAGTATTCTGCCGCGGTGTTTGCACTGTCTGCGGCAGCGGACGCGGGCGCTCTGTGCCCTGCCTACGTCACGCCTCGTCACGGCGCTGTGCTCGCGCCGTGTAGCGGCCAGCCGAGCGTCACGCACGCGTGGTGCCACGCCGCGCCTCTGTCAAAACACGACCTACAGCTCTCTTCGGCAGCTCGCCGTATCTGCGGCCAACACGCCGCGGCCCAGCCATTCTAGTACGCGCGGATCGTCACGGTCAGCAGTACCAACTGTACACCTATTATTATTGCCCGCCTCCATTCAGTGTGAGGCTATACGGCTAAGCTCGTTATATAGGCAGCCTGAACCGATGAAGTCTTTCCGCTGCCTGACATTCAACTGTCACATACTCAAATACGTCGACGCTGTCGCGTCCCGCCTGAAGACCAAGCTACAGCTCTCCAGGATAATCTGTCCTTTGTAATTATCTTCAACCCTGCATAAATACAGTACGTAGCATCTACTTCCTTCGTCAGAGAAGTTCCAGGACAGTTTTTTTCAGTCTTCTGGCCGATTTGACACGGCTCGCCACGAACTCTCCCTCCTGTGCCAACCTCAAAGTAAACTAGCAATCTACGTCCTCAATTATTTGCTTTTTTTTCATTTGTTTACTAACAGCTGCTAACACGGTTGCAGATGACATGATGTATGCTGAGAATAAAAGGAAAAAAAATAAAAACAGGAAATAAGGAACATGCCATAACATACAATAAATAACGTAGTATAAAAGTATCCACAGAAAACTATATTTCAAGAAACCAACAGTAAAAATGTAATGTTTTACTGTATGTATATGTAAAGAATCCACTGATGATGGCGATATTTGTCGCCGAAACTAGTTAGGGGAATAAATAAGTAAACCAAATAAAGTGTTTTGCATCAAGGCGGTCACTCAGTCCCCAGACTGTTGTTGGAGATGCATCCCAACCTCAGTTTCCCTCTACAGTTCGTACCCTCTGTAGCTCCCTCTAGTGTCACTGAACTTATTCCCTAATGTCTTAACCGATTACCTATCATCCCGTGCCGCCTTGTAGTCAATTTTTTCCATATACTTGTTTCTTCGCCGATTCTGCGGAAAAACTCCTCATTCCTTACCTTATCACTCCACTTAATTTTCAACATTCTTCATCAGCACCACAACCCAAATGCTCTGAATCTCTTCTGTTCCGGTTTTCCCGAAGTCCGTGTTTCATTATCATACGATGCTGTACTCCAAACTTACATTCTCAAAATTTCTTCCTCAACTTAAGGCCAATGTTTGATATTAGAAGACTTCTTTTAGCCAGGAATGCTCTTTTTGCCTGCATTAGTCTCCTTTTGATGTCCTCTTTGCTCCGTCCATCATAGGTTCTTATGCTATCTAGATAGCAGAATTCCCCAACTTCATCTACTTCGTGAACATCAGTCCTAATTTTAAGTTTCCGCTGTTCTCACTTCTGCTACGTCTCATTACTTTCGTCTTTCTTTGATTTACTCTCAATCCATATTCTGTACTCATTAGAATGTTCATTCCATTCAAAACATCCTGTCATCTTACTTCACATTCACTGTGTATCTTTTCACCGATATCCTTTCCACCTCAAATCGTAATACCACACTTTTGGACCTTGGTTTTATTTCCATCATTGCTTTTTCAATGTACAGATTAATTAGTAGGGGGCGAAGACAACATACTTGTCTTACACTCTGAGCACTTCGTTCTTGGTCTTCCACTCTTACGGTTCGCCCTTAGTTCTTACACGTATTGTATAGTATCCATCTTTCCCTATAGCTTGCTCGGATTTTTCTCAGAATTTCGAACATCTTGCACCGTTTTACATCGTCTAACCCTTTTTCCAGGTCGACAAATCCCGTGAACGTATCTGATTTTTCTTCAGTCTTGCTTCGATTATCAACCGCTATGTCAAGAACTGCATCTCTTACATTTACCTACCATAATGCCAAACTGATCGCCATCTCAATTTTCTTTTCCATTCTTCTGTATATTACACTTGTCAGCAACCTGATGCATGACGTGTTAAGCTGATTGTGCGATAATTTTCGCACTTGTCAACTCTTCCAATATTCGGAATTCCGTGGATGATTTTTCCCGATTGTCTGACGGTATAACGCGTCTCATATACTCTACATGCCAATTCGTATAATCGTTACGTTACTGTTCTCCCCAAAGATGTTAGTAATTCCGGCGGAATGTTATCTTTCCCTTGTACCGTATGTGTTATTGTTACAAATTTAAACATTCCTTTGCGCCTCAGAATGCACCCTATCGACCCATATCTTCCTTCTAGTAACGTTGTACCCTTAAGCTCCGCATCTGCATCTATACTCCGCAAGCCTCCTTACCGTGCGTGGATGAGGGTACTTCTGGCGACAAGTTGTGTGTTTATCTTTTCCAGTGTTTTCTATTTATTAAATATCGTGCGTGTTTCTGTTTAGAGGTGTAAGCTCGCATTTTTAAGTGTAAATTCGGGCAGTCTGTAGCCAAGTCTTCATTTCTTTTGAGCTACGAAGCTTGTTGACGCCTCAACGTCCATTGGTGACACATCAGGAGGGTAACAATTTGGATTTGTATGCTTTTATAGTTTACTTTCCAGTCTTGGTAGGATGTGTGCGTGCCGCGTGCGGAGGCGGGATGAGATGGTCGCAGTTCACTAACAGCTGAATGCGCAGAATGTGGCGCGTCGAAGCGGACACCTCAGGTGTCGTTTCTTTCGCCCACCGGTTCTGCTACAGAGGCACCTCCTGGTGTTCTCGACGCGGTGATCCGCCATCACAATGGAGTAAGTGACGGGTGGTAGATGATCTGCGTCGCTCGAGGCGGAGGGCCAATGTGGAGACTCGTCGTAAAGTCTCACCCATTCACCCAGGGAGGGGACAGGTGGCCGCTCTTTCAGCAGGGCCCGAGCAGGTGCACGGAGGCAGGGGTTTCCTAGTTATCAGGTACTGCAACGTTAGGCGCGATATGGAGCTCCTTAGAAACATAGCGTTCAGGATCAGAAAGAAAGCCGATGTGCAGTCAGTACCTCACCCGAGATGTAGAGATTATCGAGCGTGCAGGGCGCAGTAGGCTGCAAGTTGTGGCACCAACGACGCCCATCGCGTGGGTTCTGAGGCCATCCTCAGTTCATACAGGCGGCTGGCGGAAGTTGTTAAGGCTGTGCCCTCACTCGTGGGGCTGCGGACAGAGCTCGCAAATTGCAGCTTTGTCCCCAGAGTTGATGGGGGCCCTTTGGTTTGGAGCAGAGTTAAAGGTCTCAAACAAAAGATTCGTCGACTCTGCGACGATCTTGGGTGAAACTGCTTTATCGGTTGGGGATTTGTAGGGCTCCCCTTGGCAGGTCTGGGGTGCACGAAACAGAGAAACAGATACTAGAGTCCAGAATGAGATTTTCACTCTGCAGCGGAGTGTGCGCTGATATGAAACTTCCTGGCAGATTAAAACTGTGTGCCCGACCGAGACTCGAACTCGGGACCTTTGCCTTTCGCGGGCAAGTGCTCAACCAACTGAGCTACCGAAGCACGACTCACGCCCGGTACTCACAGCTTTACTTCTGCCAGTGAGTCGTGCTTCGGTAGCTCAGTTGGTTGAGCACTTGCCCGCGAAAGGCAAAGGTCCCGAGTTCGAGTCTCGGTCGAGCACACAGTTTTAATCTGCCAGGAAGTTTCAGATACTAGAGTATTTGTGAAGTGCACATTAGGTTTTTGCAGGCTACGTGGTAGTTTTTAGGTACTCTGATGAACACTCGCCAGTCGACAAGCAGAATAAAGACATTTCGACTGTCAAACTCTTACCAGTAAATTGTCGAAATATTCTTAACAAAATTCCCATATTTACTGCCCTCCATGAAAGTTGTCGAGCTCAAATTATTCTTGGGAGCGAGAGCTGGCTGAAACCCGAAATGGAAAGCTCTGAGTCATTCAGCCAGCCATGAAACATATATCGGAAAGGCGGATTAGAGCCCACACAAGGCTGTGTTCACCGCAGTAGCCAAAAATAATGTCTATCTTGAGGTCGAATTTTATTGTAACAGTGAAGTTATCTGGTCACGTATAAAAAGTCTAGGTGAAACCAAATTTATTATTGGGTGTTTTGCCGGCCACCCGATTCTGCCGTCACAGTTCTAGTCATTCAAAGAAAGATGATGGTCAGTAGCGCGTAAAAACACCATGCATCACTAGTTGGAGGAGACTTCAACCTACTGAGTAACCTACCTACCACGATTCTTCACACTTGTTCTCTGTTCCATTCATGAACGGTGCGTTGAAGAGTAACTGTCGATTGTGAACTTCCGTTTTAGCTCTCATTTTTAAGATTTCTTGTAATCATTTCGCTAGACGTATGTGCGAGGAAGTAATGTTTTGCCCGGTTCTTTTTCTGGAACGTACTCTCTTGAAATTTGAGCAGTAAACCTCTCCGTGGTGCGCAGAAGACCGCTGAAGACTAGTACTCGTGTTTCGGGTTCCCGTCCGACGGTTTAAATCCATCATTAGAATCGCAGCAGTAGGTCAGTTGCGCGAGGATTAAAATGGCCCCGAAAATGAATAAACCATGATGGTTTACATATTCATTCATCCAGAAAAAGCATGCGAATTGTTATCGATCTCTATCTCGATCGTTTGGAATGATTACACAGATTGTGCAATGTACCACCATTTTACACCAGTTTTTTCGAATGGCGATTAGAATGTTAGCAAATAACGATAAACCACTGGGAATACAAATGAAGGCTAGCAATTTTTGTCTGTCCTTTTCGCCTTCGCCACAACAGTTACTAGTACGCAGCAGCTATCTTCAACGAAGAACGCGCTTCCTTGAGTTAGGCTGCAGGCAGCCGAACGGCAGTGGGACACGTTTCGTCGTGCGAAGCGTCCAGAAGCAGCTGACCGCTACCTACGTGACCCGGTTGATATTCTAGTTTGACGCATGACTCATCTGCCTCGCGAAGTTGACGTCGTCAACTGGGCGGGTGTCCGTGACTTACCACGCATGGGTGCGTCGCCTGCATTACGTGGCGCACAGCAAACAGCATTCGTCACGTTCTGGCGCGACTCATTCATTAATGGATTTGTCAGTGTGTTAAACTATACCAATACGAAATAGTTTACGCATTTATACGTATGTTATCGCGATGTCAAGAAGTAAGAAGCAAGTAACTGAAAATCTATCATTCTGAATATTTTCTTTAGTTGAGCACTTATCTACTGGGTGTTCTCGGAAGTGCGTGCAAAAATTAAGAGGATGATCCACCGAACAATTTGAGACAGGGAACCTGGGGTCGGAAAAGCAAGCTTAAGGCGATAATTGGAATACCATCACATTACTGTATACTTTTTTATTTGCATTAGTTAACTGCTAATACCTTCATTGACACAATGAACATACCAATTGTACTGTATCTTAAAAAATGTGCTGAAACTGACGGCGATCAACTTCAATGCAAGCATGACATCGGCGAACAAGATACAGACGCACCCTGACAAATATTCCTGGTGTGTTTCGAATCACATCCCCGGCAGCTACAATTCTGGCAACTAATTCCATCTCCGTATCAACAAGTGACTTTAAATATCCCCATGGGAAATAAACAAGGGGATTCAAGGTCAGGTGACCTCTCAGGCCACAGAATAGGACCTCCCCTTCCAATCCAGGGAGCAGGAAATGCTGTACCGGTGCTGCTCCATCGTTTTGGATTGTACGTCTTTGAATAGCGCTGGGTCTGTCGTTGAAATATTACTGTATCTCATTGCTACCGATCAGAGCCCCTCGGAGAGCATTAAAGATAAACACCAGTCCTAATTGCCTGATTGTAAAGTGACCCGTTTCCAAATTACATACAGAAATAACCACTATTTCAGTATACATATAATTCGAAAATGATGCTTTGCTGATTAACATTGTTCTTATGAGAAAAGCACAATATAAATGTGAAATTAATACTGTAATTAATCGAAAGAAATGTAGCACATGGTCAGGATGTACCAGTAGACCTATCATTATAAAATTACTACAGCAAATTAAATAGAACATATAAATAAAGCACGTTAATTGAATCTCCGATATATGTTAGCGCTAAAATTCAGGCACTAGTTGATTTGTTATAAACAAATTTAGAAATGTAATTGTTACCTGTAACATAGTTAGTCAGAAAATGTTATATTAATTCATAACAAAGTTGAAAATAGGTAAACCTTGTTCAGCACAGTGATCGTAAATTTTTAGCGATGTGTATCTCATATTCGGTTTAACTTTTAATTGTGATTTTACATAAAATTGTAATTTTCATTGTCTGTAATTGTTAACAAAAGTATAAATATAGGTCACGCAGGCGCCTTGGGGCACTCGTTTTTTGGCTAGGGTTGCGAGCAAATGTATTGTAGGCTCACTCGTTTGTTGATTGTTGTGAACACTGTGTCGTTTGATGTCAACTTTGGGCACATGTGATGTAACCGGTACAGTTCACCAGGCTCGGACACCAGAGTTGGTGTTAAAACTGCACTGTACTTTGGAATTTATTTGGGAGTCTTCCGCAATCCTTTTCATAGGCTGCAAAGCGACGAGACGAATCCAGGAATTTTACAACACCCAGAGAACTAAACAACTCTCACTGTTGGTAGAATTTACATGAAAACAACAGCACATCGACTGGGCATTTCACTCAAAAGTCAAAACATTTGCAACGCGGAGGTGGTAAAATACAAACATTTTATCGTTGATTCATAGCATGTTCTGTCATGCAACGATATAAATGAGATACGATACAACAGAGCCACCTCATGGACAAGTAAAGAAAACAAAACCTCCATCATGACTTCTTTGTAACCAGGCTCGTCTTCCTTGTTTCCTTGCAGGAAAGGAAGAACGAATATGTAAACAGCACACTACGTGTAAACTTGTACACATGTTAGTTGTAAATAAGCTGGAAAACAGTAACGCTAGACAAAGCAGTAGACTGGTTTACTTCCATATCTTCTAAGGTGGCTTCTCCGACCCCAAATTCCTCAGTGGAGCATTCTCCGTGTCCTGTTACATGTTATATTTTTGCACGCTCTTACAGAAACTTTCAGTATAATACTCAGATACTATCCCGTACTAACTACCATTTGCAGGTTGCCAATGTAACGGCTAGCGGGAACAACGAAAACGGCACTTTCAATGTTCCGCGTAATTTTTGACCAAATTTAAAATTGTAAGATGCTGTGGTAATCTCATTAAGAGGTAAAGATTTAATACAGAAAATTATTAGAGTTAGAAACTGCGTATACGTCTTGAGGCAGCCTGATGGTGCGCAAATACCTGGAATATACCCGTCCAATATTTGAGAACGGCCGGCCGTAGTGGCCGAGCGGTTCTAGGCGCTTCAGTCTGGAACCGCGCGACCGCTTTTTTTTTTACCTTTCAGAAAATTCATTCAACAGGTCATCCTAAATCCACAAACAATCCACTATTTTTACAACATAGAGAAGGCATGAAGTGACTGGGGGAAAACTGAACAATCCAGTTCTCGAAAACCGGTTTCATAATGACTACGTTTACATGGGTTATCAAATCTGCTTTTCCGTAACCGCTTTCCATATACCGCTACTGACTGGCCTTATGAACACTCCAATACCGAACTCGGAAACCTTGATTTCGCTGTTACATGTCAGGTTCCACAACTGGCTTTTAACTCCGTGTAAACCCTCTCTCAAATGTGAGTTGTCACTAGTTGCTGCTTTTGCTTTTTAAATTATCAGATAATATGAACGAAGCCGTTTTACGCAGGCTAATGTAAACAACAAATATTGGACCGATCACAATGTTTGGCTCTTCCCTTTTTTGACTGAAGGGAGGTACACCGTATCTTTATGACGTGGAAGAGAAATATGCTGACCTATAAACTGAATTACAAATAAACTCCTTAGCAACGAACGTAAATACTGTGCGGTTGGCTAATCTATAATTTACCATTTCTACTCTCGCTTCGAGTGCCAAAGGCACTCTTACACAGTCAATGACTGCCGACAAACCATTCGCTGATTCCGTGTATGAAATTAGGAACATCTCTTCACTCAATAGCAAATGTTCTAGCCGCTCCAAAATGACAAAATGTTGACAAGGCAATAAAGTTCTGAAGGGTTAATTGCCAACAATAAGACTAATAAATCATTTTCCTGAAACAACTCCCTTCTTCCTTCAGCGACATCGAAGAGGAAAATATACTCGGTCTTAAAAACATTACCAAGATGCTGGAAACGTCACTTCATCGAAATGAAGAAATCGGAAACGCTGATTGAGACACTATCCGTGTGAAACAATTGACGCTCGAAAAACCCATATATGATCGGGTTAGCAATACATATTCCGGGCTAAAGTGTGAACAGGACACCAAAACTCTGTTTCCGCAATTTGGTTTTCGTCTTTCGCAGGTTATTTAGCATGGAGACTTGGTGATTGTAGCTTTGTGGTTGTACACTGTTATGGGAGTGAGACAGGGTTACAGCCTCTCCACAATGTTAAACTAACAAGAAATCTGGAAATATAATAAAATCTGGGGAGAATGAATTTGAAAAAGTAACTGACGTTTGCCGATGACACTGCAGCTTGTCAGGGACGGCGAAATACATGGTGGAGCAGTTCAGTCTAATGGATAGTGTCTTTAAAAGAGGTCACAAGATGAAAAAGATAATGGAATGTAGTTTCTAGTTAGTAAGGAGATGTTAAAGTAGTTATAGTGGAAAATGAAGCACTAAAAACAGATGATTTTTGGCATTTGGGCAGCAAAATAGGTGATGGGCGAAGCAGAGGACGTAAAACAAAACGCAAACTTACGACACAACCTGAGTAATGAAGTAAGAGACAACCAGCGGAAAAATGCTCCCATTGGAGCACAAAAATGCGAGAATGTTCCCGTTTATTTAGAAGACTGACTGAAAAGTGAAGCATCAGCTGCCTCATTCTACCTTCCTCAGCACCTTTAAAAAATTTCCCAAAAATTTTGGAATGCGAACATATTCGAATTTTTTTTTAACCTGCAACTCAATTCAAACTCCTACAAACTACTCCAACTGTAACTCACTCTCACACTCACTAGTCCACCGCTCTAAGCTACTCACATCCATCCACTGCCAGCTGCCCTTTCTAACTCATTCATTCTGGCCCAGCTTCTCTCTCTTTTTGTCTCTGTCATAGCCTCCTGTGTCACAGCCATTGCCTCCTCCGTTATCTCCTGCTACTACAGCCTCGCTGTCTCTATCTTGCCCTCCCTTACTGTTGTCACATTCATTCCTTCCCACTGTTGCTGTCTGTTCTCACTGTTAACTATGTCTTTCTTCCTAGTTCTCATATAAACTGTCTCTTATTATCACTGGCTCTCAGCCACTTCCACTTTCTCTTACTCCTCTTCGTCCCTAATACCGCCCCCACGGCACTATGTTGTTCAGTCTTTACCTAGCACTGTCCCCCCCCCCCCTCTTTCTTTCACACAACCACTGTCTCCTTCGCTTTCTGTTAACACAACCACTGTCTACTACCTTCTAGTACTGATTACTTTTCGGTCTCTCTTCGCCACTTGAGGCAGCTGGTAAACCACTTTTCAGTCTTAATCCTTTAAATAAACAGGAACATATTCGCATTTTTTGTAGGGGTAAGAGCATTTTTCCGCTGGTTCCCTATTTTCCCTGCTGCGGTAGAACATATTACTCATACGAAAGGAAACGCATTCGTCAGTTAAATTTAGATAGTTTACGTATGTGAAACTGAAATAACGCAAAACTAATTTTACATCTCAGACCGGATTTTAGGCGCACAAAAATTTTGTATGTGCTTCGGTTCTACAACAACATGGTGTTCCCAGATAATAATGAAGACACTTTACAGCGTATTTCTCCGAACTGCGTCAGTTTATGAACTGCAATTTTGCCTCACACCGGATTTTACGTGTGTATTTTATCAGTACAAGTTGGGTAACTTTGAACCTCTGATTCTTGGAGACAGATAAAGATATCAGGAACATTTTAGTTAGAGATAGGGATCTTACGAATATAACGTAGAAATTTCAGCCGTTTGCTGTGCGTAGCCATCTTTGAATCCTCTACTGGTTTTTGATCCGCTGGTGAATATAGTATAAAAAAAACCGTTTTTGGGGTTTTCCGAGGAACCGTCCATTAATTACTGGTGCCTTCAGAAGTCCTATAAAGCCCACCTCAGACAACATCATATGCAAAAAAGAACCAATCGATTTATTCCAGGAGGAAGAGTACAATCTTCATACTTTGACCCCGTCCTGTAGGGCAGTGACACTAGGTCGATTCTTCTGTCCCTAGCCCGAGGGTTACCCAAAACACTATTTTACTGAGGTACGTGCACCGGAAAATTCCGTTTTTATTCGCGACGTTTTGGAACATATTAGGTACGTTTGCTGACGCATTCGTACCACTTGTGGTAATGATTGGAAGTGGGGAAAGGGGCGTTCGGTAATATCGGAGATGTTGACATATGTATGAATGCAGTAAGCAGGGTCCAATGGGTGTGGACTGCTGTAGTTCGACATGACGAGGAGTGAGTAACGTGGAAAGCCGAACGAAACCAGTCCGGACTGAACTCCGCAGCACAAAAGATACACACGGCGGTTACTTCCGCGCCGCTGTAGTGCTGGCTCACCGCGCGCCAGCTCACGGCGGTGCAGCTATGCACAAGTTGCAGCTCCGGAGGCCGCGTGGGTAGAGCTAGCTGCGCGCCGCCGCAATCTCAGCATTCCAGGCGAGCGGCCGCGTCGACTGAAGAAAGACGGGCTGCGTTGTCTGCGCATGTCACGAGCGCCGTAACCGGCGGCTCGCAGCCCAACCCGCACATGATAACGGCTCTTACCGCATCGTGCCGCCACTCCCCGAGGAGCGTAGGACTCCGGCCGTGCTCCCATTACCTGACAAGAGGGCCTCTCCACAACACATCCAGAGTTCGGTTTTCTCGGTACAACGACAGCCGACATTATACTCGAGATGGCTGGCGGAAGCCAACTCAAAGGACTTAAAAATGTTACCAGACTACTTAATGGCTAGCTTCTTGACCTAAAATGAAACACAATGTCATGGCCCGTTGACAGAAGATTTCAAGGAAGATTATGTAAGTAGGAGTCGTTGGCTAAGTAGGCCTCAGATTACAAATCCATTGTTACGGGTTTCAATAGTGAGTTGGACCTTTTTTTCATTTCCTCTACTTCTGACAACATATGAAAAAGCACAAAGTTACAGTTGTGTGCACAAAGAACTGTAAGGTCAGCGTTTATAGAACAATCTTGCCTCCCCCCTCCTGCTCCTCCTCCTCCCTAAATACCAGACTAAATCAGCTCAACGGTCGGTGGAAGGCAAGGCCATACCAGCTGTTATTGTACTGAACCAAACAGCTTTGACTTTACGGACGATAAAATTCGAGACGGAGCACAAGCCACGATGGTCGAAGGACGGGAAGGAAATCGGCCGCGTCATTTTCACAGGAACCATCCGTGCATTTGCATTGAGCAGTTTAGGATAACCACGGAAAACTTAAGTTTTGGGGGATGGACACTTTATTTCAACCGACGTACTGCCGTATTCAAATGCCATATTACATCGCCACTTCGCAGTAAGTCCCTCCGCGACTGAGCTAACTGATACGGTCGACAGGTGCAAGTGACAAGTTGGGCTCCGTAAGTATTCGTAGCTAACGCTCTAAAAATCGTTGCAGGTTTTTGCAAAGTATCAGGCGAATGTCTTAAGAGAGTTTGTCATTTCAAATATTGCAATAATTTGGTTACAATTGCCCGGGATGAAGCCGCATAGAAGACCTACCACGCTGGTCGTCTTCGAATTGGGTCGATGTATCACCTCTTGCTTTACAAGCGGCATGCACTAATTTAACTTTGGAGGCTGAATACATTCTCCTGTTCAGTAGTAGAGTAGAAATGAAGGAATGGTTAGCATAACGTTCGTTATCGCAAGTTGCTAGCCTATGCCCCGGCTGAATACAAAGTCTACCTGCAGTTTTTATGGGCGTGTGGTTCAAATGGCTCTGAGCACTATGGGACCTAACCGCTGTGGTCATCAGTCCCCTAGAACTTAGAACTACTTAAACCTAACTAACCTAAGGACATCACACACATCCATGCCAGAGGCAGGATTCGAACCTGCGGCCGTAGCAGTCGCGCGGTTCCAGACTGTAGCGCCTAGAACCGCTCGGCCACTCCGGCCGGCCTACGGGCGTGTGGTCATGTGCTACTAGCGTTCTGCAAATGAAGCAGTTGTCGTCTGTGGTCTCCTTTGTTCAATTCCGAAGCACCAGGTATTAAATTATTAGGGGCATAGTTAGGTTTCACTCTTCTCGACCATGTTTCGCGTGGTCTTAAACGTGGAATTTTCTTACGAAGAGGTCTGATTGAAATATTCTTGAAAATTTTAGCAACAGTGCACCGACTAGACATCATCCTTGAAGGAATGAAAAACGAACACACGTACATTCATAACAGAAGGTTTAAAAACTAACCTGCAAATTGAGTCTCGCTCTTAAAATGCCACTGTAAGGCTTCGACAAACTGAGCGCTTTGTGGTGCGCTTGGCGTTTGAAGTATAATCTAAAATCTATTGTTCGAAAAGTCTACACGTGATACTTGGCGAAAGGCTCGGGGCGTTGAAAGTGTAGCTGAAGGCCAAGATAGAGAGCGCGCCTACGTCCGCCTAGCAACGCTAACGGTTACTGTTAGTGCAACGTATGGCGGCTTTGCCACCTATCCACACGAAGGTTAACGGCTGACCTTTTCTAGCGGCTCTCCTGCAGACTTTCTCAACCCCCACTGCCTTCAGGCAACACAGAATCTAGGGTGATATGCCGCTTCATGAAGAAACATACACTCGTTTGAACTCTTAATGCAAGGAGGCAACAACGAAAACCAATACGGCGTTAAGTACCCACCCATTCGACGTACCCATTACCACAAGAAATGTCCTTTGTTGAAAACTTAATGCTTCTTTCTGAAAATGCGGGGCTCGAGAGACCGGTATATGCGCGCCTGTCGCATCGACCCCTGTAACTTCACACTGGCTCTTTCACATCTAGTGACAACTCACATGGCACGTACTGACGATTCAATCGGAAGATCACTGGAAGTAAGTTACGTCTCGGCTCGAGACCAGGTCCGGGCCACATTTTTCTTCTCACGTATGACCGTACGTCACAGACAGACCTTTCCTTGTGCCAAATGACCAAAATTCGAACCATTAACTGCTGACTCCAGAACTACTAACTCATCGAGATTTCGTTTAAGGTATCACTGTCGATTAACTGTTACAAAATGAAGAAAAATTTACTTTATTCACGACGCCGTTTACACTGGCGTGATTTTGAAAGGAAAAAAGACCACAAAGCCTATAATTTGCTAGGACGTATCCAAAAATACTGTAATCTTGGTCACTGTGGACTAAAATGTTTTGTCTAATACTTCGCATCGAACCCAACTCTGCTCCTATTTTATCGATCGAGTTTGCGCCACTTTTAACCTACTGTACACAGATGGAAGGCACGGGGTTCAAACACACAATCCGCCTTCTAGAGGCTTCCTTCATCACTTAACGCAATAGGTGGGATGACTTCTTCCATAACGTTGTGTCCAAATTTCTGGTGTCCCGTGTCGATTCCATGTTCCTCGACTTTTGGAATGTAACTGACAGTTCTCACTGTCGTCCTGTGACCAAAATACGAGCTTCGGAAGTATCGGTCCCGGACACGCCACTCCTGAGGGGCTACGTGGGTCATTCGGAAACTAAAGGCCGTTTTTTTTCTACCGAAATTTTTATCTGATATAATGAAACGGAACTTATTTTATATACAATCTAATACCCAGTCACCGTTCCAGTTTAGACGCTCACCGTACCGTTTTACCAGCTTTATATCTTCTGCATACCCATTTGCCGCCAAGTTCTTGAACCACTGATGAACAGTTTCTGTGAGTTCTTGATCACTTCCGTAGCTTTGTCCACTCAAAAAGATCTTTCAATTTGAGGGATAATCGCTTGGGGGCTAAGTCCCGACAGTATGTATAGTAGGTTGCCACTGAAACAAGTCCGGTGTCACACCCGCTGCATGCGGACGTGCATCATTATCGAGAAAGAGGATGGATGACTCCCACTGGTTAGCATTCCGCCCCCCCCCCTTTTTTTTTAATGGCGCGGCGAAGTCCTTGTGGCGCCTGACAGTTGGAAGCTGCATTTATGGTCTCACCTCTACGCATGTAGTCTATGGGCAGGACACCGTTACAATCCCAAAGCATCGTAGCCATACCCTTTCTGCTGCTCAAAATTTGTTTTGCTTCTTTCGGTTTCGTTGGGGATTGCGAATGATGCCATTCCATTGATTGTCGTTTGCTTCTGGTGTGAAATGTGATATCCAAATCGTATCACCAGCAATCACGTTATTCAAAAATTCATCACAGCGACTGAGAAATGCCAATGTAACTATTTGTTTGGTCTTGTGTTCATCTGACAAAATTCGACGAATCCACCTGGCACACACTTTTTATGTTTCACATCTGCATAACAAGCTCGTGGAACGCATTTCTTGCAATACGTAATTCATCCGCGTACCATTACTATGTGATCAGAAAAAGGGATGTTGACTTGAGAAATAATAAACTGAAGCGCCAAAGAAACAGGTATTCGCATGCGTATTCAAATACACAGATATATAAACAGGCAGGATACGGCCCTGCGGTCGGCAATACCTATGAAAGACAAGTGTGTCGCGCAGCTAGACCTGTTACTGCTGCTACAACGGCACTTTATCAAGATTTAAGTGAGTTTGGGCGCGGTGTTATAGTCGGCGCAAGAGCTATAGGACACAGCATCTCTGGAGTAGAGATGGAGTGGGGATTTTCCCGTATGACCATTTCACGAGTGAACCATGAGTATCAGGAATCCGGTAAAACATCAAATCTCCAATATCGCTGCGGTCGGAGAAAGATCCTGCATGAACGGAGCCAACGACGACTTAAGAGAATCGTTCAACGTGACAGAAACCCAACCCTTCCGCAAATTGCTGCAGATTTCAATGCTCGATCATGATCAACAAGTGTCAGCGTGCAAACCATTCAACGAAACATCATCGATATGAGCCTTCGGAGCTGAAGGCCAACTCGTGTACCCTTGATGACTGCACGACACAAAGCTTTACGCCTCGCCTGGGCCTATCAACACCGACATTGGACCTTTGATGACTGGAAGCATGTTGCCTGGTCAGACGAGTTTCGTTTCAAATTGTGTCGAACCGACGTACGTCTGCGGGTATAGGGAGAGCCTTATGAATCCATGTCAGCAGGGGACTGTACAAGCTGCTGGAGACACTGTAAAGGTGAGGGGCGTGTGAAGTTGGAGTGATATGGGACCCGATACGTCTAGCTATGACTTGCCAGGTGACACGTAAATAAGCATCTTGTCTTACTGCCTTCATCCATTCATGTCCATTGTGCACTCGGATGGACATGTGCAATTCAACCACGACAATGCAACACCCCACACGTTTTGAGCAAATCGGGGATGCCTTGCAACGTGCTGCTCAGTAGAGATCTCCACCTTTCGTACTCTTACGGATTTATGGACAGCCCTGCAGAATTCATGTTGTCAATTCCCTCCAGCAATACTTCAGACATTAGTCTGAGTCCATGCCACGTCGTGTTGCGGCAGCTCGCAGGAGCCCTACACGATATCAGGCAGGTGTTTCTTTGGCTCTTCAGTATATATGATACAGAGGTTTTCCGTAAGTTATTCTTCAACGCCCTATTCGCGATTGGAACTGTGAACGGAAGAGAAGACAGTGATACCAGAAATGCCCTCGGCCACGCACCGTGAGACGGCTCGCAGAATAGTTATGTCTAGGTAGATAGAAGGTCTAGTTCCGTCTACCGGCGTCTCGAAGGCATTTACAGCGCTAAAATAAAACATCTCTTCAAAGGCAAAAAAACTGGGTCCCACATTCGATTCTTAGCTGCTTTAGGGCAGAAATTATTGGCACGGACGAAATACAATAAATATTTTTGTTTTAACACGCGATGCAAAAATTTTTTTCTGTTAAGTGGCAAAGCCCAATAGGCCGCGCGTATGAATGGCGAGATAGGCGGCGTGAAACCGTACAGCGCCGGAGTTTGATTCCCGGTGGGTGACAAATACCGACGCACGCTGCGCTACAGCGCTCGGGATTCACAGGGAACACCCGTCATTTGCACTGCCGCTCAGGCACCTGCTGCAGTGCTACCAACCCGCGCAGCCGCGCCCGCCAATTGGCACGTCGGCTGCGCGCGGAGGTCGTCCACGGCCCTCGGTTTACGCGTATTAATGTCGGCGGCATAACGAGCTCACGACGAGTGCCGTTAATTGGAGAAGCAGGCCTAAGGTAGCGAGCGGCCGCCCTGAATCGCGCCGAACCAGCACTCTGCGTAATGAACGCGGATTGGGCGAACAAAGCAGTGCCTTCCCCGGCCGCGTCTTACTGGAGAGCTGCGCCGAGCAGGCCTGGGGGCGCGCCGTCTCATTCACGCAGACAGCGCTCGCTATCCTTCAACGCCATCTCCAGGCATCCACGCATCCAGGCATCTGACGACACGTCGCTGAGTACAGCGTTTGATTGCATTAAGGATACACGAATCAAGAATGAGAGAAAAAAAACTTTTCCTTTCCTAGTGCTGGGTTATTCCTGGATGTTTCGACAAATATCTTATTGCGCTGGCGTTCATTAATCTTGCGCGGTTTTCCACACGCTTCTTACCTCGAGTATTCTTCCTCTTGCAACTACATGCATATTCTTATTTTATCCGTTTCAAATGTTTTCGACTTCCTCCGATTTTCCCCCCAGCCGACAGTGTGCGACATTCTAGCGACTTTATTTCGAATAAAAACTGGTGTAGCATATGGACGTACAAGAGAAAGTCCCTTTCAGTTGTACAAATGCGTATTATTTTCCATATAACTGAAAGAAAATGAAGAAACGGTATACTAATACTTTCGAATTTTTTTCGATTTCAGCACTCGCACCCCAAATTTCGAAGTAAACGGATGCGAACTATAAGCAGGGTATTTAAATATAAATAACATATGTATGTCAACACCTGCTACGGTCAGTAAGAAGTATATAGCTGATGTAATATGACGGTCACGGAGTTTATTCAGCTCGTTTTGGTGCAAGAACAGTTGAGAGTGAATGAAATGGTGCGCAGAACTGTAACTGCAAAAGAAAAGAAAACACGCCAAAGATGCACAACTGGACGGAAGATGGGTAGGTACAGGACATACACAATCGCTATTTGTGGGAAACTATTTTCAAAAGTAAGTATATTCTCTACGATTACATTGTAGATGACATTTTGCAACCTGTAAAAGGCGTACAAGCCGACCTGCAGAAATTCATTTTAACAAGTTATGTAGTTGCAGGTGGGCAATCGAAACAAAGTAAATAAAACACATGTTATAGCATTATACGTACACTGGAAAACAACCATGAACACCGTACGACATTTTACAGAAATACATAGAGACTTACAGAAGACACATAGGTGTCTAAGCACGTTTGGGAGAGAAGAAAAATGAAATACAATTTACACAGTGTGTATGAATTCGTTACCTTTAATTGCGAATAGGATAAATAACTTACATGAATGTTTGATACAGCACTGAAGATCAAGTTTTAGTCCCGAGTAACACTGTTTGTTCATGACGTTCCCGGTAGATGGCATGCTCGAATGAGAATTCCAATGTTATCGCGGAATCGTATAATGGCACGGAGCATGCACTGTGTTGTTCATGGTTTCATAAATCCAAATATTCTGCTACAGTTGACAGACAATTCAGGTATAAATATCGCAAGCCATCACCTTAAAGATAATCCGCTGTTAACTGCTACAATCAATTCACCGAAACTGGCTGTTAATCACATAGGGCGCCGGGTTAGGGTCATGCAGCAATTTATAAAGGTCGCTAGTCTTACTTTCGTAAATAAAAGTTAATTAGTTAATTACCTTTCCCCCTATCACAGGTGGCCTTTTTGTAATTAGTTTATAAACAGTCTGTATGTAGAGGGTGAGATTTTAAAAAAATCCAAATTTAAAAAGCAAAATTACGCAGCTTACTACCAAAGTGGAAAGGCAGCACTGTGTAGCCTATCTGCATTTGCTACCATTTGCTTCCGACAATTTACAGGAAACCTCGACCTAGTCCCTCTTTTATTATGAAGCTGGGACGCCGTTGCCTCTCACTTGGGTTCGATGGGAGAAAACTACTCGTTCAAAATGGTGTACTTCTGCAATGCTTTTTTCATACATATCAATGCTATTTCTTCTGCACACTGGATTTTCTTTATCGTAGTTGCAACATCTTATACACACTAATTAAACAGAAAGACATTAAGCACTGGCCCTTGAGGGAGGTCACAGTTTGCGGTTCTGTATCGACTAGCTTTTCCAGTCAAAAAACTGGAAAGCTTCGATCACAAAGCATGTTGTGACACGTGAGGCAATACTGACCCTACGACTTATCTTAGAAGAAAGATTAAGGAAAGGCAAACCTATGTTTCTAGTATTTGTAGACTTAGAGAAAGCTTTTGACAAGTCTGACTGGAATACTCTCTTTCAAATTCTAAAGGTGGCAGGGGTAATATACAGGGAGCGAAAGGCTATTTACAATTTGTACAAAACCAGATGGCAGTTATAAGAGTCGAGGTACTTGAAAGGGAAGCAGTGGTTGGGAAGGGAGTGAGAAAGGGTTGTAGCCTCTCCCCGATGTTATTCAATCTGTATATTGATCAAGCAGTAAAGGAAACAAAAGAAAAATTCGGAGTAGGTATTAATATCCATGGAGAAGAAATAAAAACTCTGAGGTTCGCCGATGACATAGTAGTTCTGTCAGAGATAGCAAAGGACTTGGAAGAGCAATTGAACGGAATGGACAGTGTCTTGAAAGGAGGATATAAGATGAACAACAAAAGCAAAACGAGGATAATGGAATGTAGTCGAATTAAATTGGGTGAGGCTGCGGAAATTAGATTAGGAAATGAGACGCTTAAAGTGATAAAGGAGTTTTGCTATTTGGGGAGCAAAATGACTGATGATGGTCGAAGGAGAGAGGATATAAAATGTAGACTGGCAATGGCATGGAAAGCATCTCTGAAGAAGAGAAATTTGCTAACATTGAGTATAGATTTGAGTGTCAGGAAGTCGTTTCTGAAGGTATTTGTATGGAGCGTAGCCATGTAAGGAAGTGAAAAATGGACGATAAGTAGTTTGGACAAGAAGAGAATGGAAGCTTTCGAAATGTGGTGATACGGAAGAATGCTGAAGATTAGATGGGTAGATCACATAACTAATGATGAAGTATTGAATAGAATTGGGGAGGAGTTTGTGGCACAACTTGACGAGAAGAAGGGACCAGTTGGTAGGACATGTTCTGAGGCATCAAGGGATCACAAAGTTAGCATTGGAGGGCAGCGTGGAGGGTAAAAATCGTAGAGGGAGACCAAGAGGTGAATACACTAAGCAGATTCAGAAGGATGTAGGCTGCAGTAGGTACTGGGAGATAAAGAAGCTTGCACAGGATAGAGTAGCATGGAGAGCTGCATCAAACCAGTCTCTCGACTGAAGACCACAACAACAGCAGCAGCTCCCGTCATGGAATTACATCAACGAAGTCTGGCATTAACGCTTCTCTCCATACTGTATCTAAGCTGCCAAATGCTGAAGTCGCTTAGAGGCCGCTTTCAAATCCAGAGTCAATGAATGTGTGACCGTTAGAACTCTGCAACTCCGACTAGTTGGAATGTCGTGCACATACAAATAAACTAGAAACGGAAACCAGCACACTTTAGACGGCAACAGAGACGATTGTAATACCTCACACAGTAACTTCTGAAACGATCAGGTCCTAGTATATGCGTTCAAGTTGTGAACCTGGTATCATGATCTTCACAACACTAGCTCTCAAAAATACAGCAGGCTGTGTGAGTGCCGATGGTGAAGCTACCGAGAGGTCGGCCATTGTGCAGGCAGGCAGGTAGGTGGCGACAGACGTTCAAGGTCAGCCGGCTGCAGCCAAGGCCGCGGCAACCTGCCCCGCTGTGGCCAGGGAGCGCACACGGGGGACAGGGGCAGCGAAGGCCCGCGTGCCATATGTCGCCCCGCTCGGCAAACATCTGCAGCCGAACAATGCAGCTCGCGACACTCCGGCCCGCCGCACACAGCAGGTGCACGAGCTGCGCCAAGCACGAAAACGTGACAGCATTTCTCATAAAAAAACGACCGTGTCGGGAGCTCTGGGTTACCTAGTTTGCCCCCAGAACGAAACTTTCTCTATGCAGCGGAGTATGCGCTTACAGGAAACTTCCCGGCAGATTAAAACTGTGCCGGACAGACACTGGAAGTCGAGACCTCTGCCTTTCGCGGGCACGTGCTGAACTAATCGAGCAAGACTCACGATCATTCACCACACCTTACAGCAGAGTAAAAATATCGTTCTGGAACATCTCCCCTGCTGTCGATAAGCCCAGTCTCCACAATATCGCCCCTTCCAGCAGTGGTAGTTCTGCAAATTTCGTAGGACGTCTTTTGAGAAGTTTGGTAAGTAGGAGGCGCCAGGTACTGGCCGAAGTAAAGCTGTGTGGGCGGGTTAAGAGCTGTGCTTGGATAGCTAAATCGGTGTAGCACTTGCCCGCGAAAGGCAAAGATACCAAGTTCGCGTCTCTCTCGGACACAGCCTTAATCCGTTAGAAATTTCACTTCAAAAGAGCCAACAGATTTCAGAAACAAAAGATTTTTGATGAAAATGAGAACGTTGACAATTTGTTCAGCACAGGAAGATGAATAAAACTGAAGCCTTCCTACATATTCTCGAAAATTTAAGTGTGCCTAGGTCGGAATTTTAACTTCAGAATGTAAAGTGTCAAGTGACGATGTAACACAGGGTCATTCGAATTCTTTTGTCAATAGTTCAGATACTTCTTTGTTTTCTCAGCGGTTTCGTTTTAATATAAAAATAAGCTGTATATATCTCGCTTCGTGTCTTTTTTTCTATAAAGTGCTAACATTATATCATTTAAAACTCTCCGTTTCCTCTAGCTACTTTTCCTTGTTACTCATCGCCTTTACTTTGGTTTTTATTAGTGAAAACAGTATTTGCTAGTAATAGCAAAGAATTTGTACAATAATTGCATGTCTAATTCCACAATGTAAGCCATGTTTTTATAATACGAGATGCAGTTTTTAAATATGCAATAAACAAAAAAAAATTATCAGTGCTGCATAACTTACTAATTCGTCAGTTAACGGAGGAGTCACAATTGGCCAAAACAAAAACGAAGTCATAAAAATGTTTACACATCCACAATAACATATAATTAAGGTAAATACACAATACTAAGGCGACAATTTGCCACACTAGAAAAAAAAAAGAGCTCTCTCTCTCTCTCTCTCTCTCTCTCTCTCTCTCTCTCACAAAAATGGCTCTGAGCACTATGGGACTTAAATTCTGACGTCATCAGTCCCCTAGAACTTAGAACTAGTTAAACCTAACTAACCTAAGGACATCACACAGATCCATGCCCGAGGCAGGATTCGAACCTGCGACCGTAGCGGTCGCGCGGTTCCAAGCTGTAGCGCCTACAACCGCTCGGCTGCCCCGGCCGGCCGCACACACACACACACACACACACACACACACACACACACACACACACACACACACACACCGTACCAGTACACTGGTCTGAATCTGTCAAGCTAAAGCCGCCTTTTCGTAGGATGTCATATCGGAAAGTGGGTCCGATTTGTTGCATTACCCATCCAAGCCCATGCTGACATAGTTTATTTAGCAAGTAGCCGTGAAGCTGTGTGTTTCCGATTCGGTCGTAACTAAATTCAATCGCCGCTCCGGCGCTCCCACATCGGCTGTAAACTCAGACTGCCAAATCCATCAGTGCTTTTATTTTTTATCCGCGCCGTTAGGCAAAACAGTTTCAGATCGTGCTGATAATTCTCGCCGCTGCTGTTTTGTATGCGGCTAATTTCATGTCGCTCCCTGCGGGTCACTTGGTGTTTGTGATTTTCGTTTCGACATGTGATAGGCTAGTTTAAAAGCGCTTTCACACGAGCTTTCACGAATGATTACCTCGAAAACGGTGGCTTCAAAGTTGAACCTTTTAACGATGTTTTAAAAATATGGCTTTTTCTGGTTAAATAGGGAAGATGGGAATTCTTATACACAAATTTCTGGCTACAGTGACGTAAGAAGTACTCTGTTCGTCGTGGATATCATTCCGGGTCATGTCACGTTTATTAAGGAGATATTATCCAACACAACACATCCTATAGCCAGAGTTCAGTCGTTGGGGTTTGAGTGTACATCGTCTTTAACTTTCAAAATTTTCAGATTTGAAGCATAAATGAAAAATACTGCCAATGCTGCAGAATTGTTTTCCGTTAGTAAAGATTTATCGCTAGAGTAGTTAAATTTAAACCAACATTTCGCCATGTAGCAAACCCTCGTCTGCTGCAGGTAATGTGAACTAATTTGTTGGCGGCAACTGATGGAAAATACATTAATTGATTGTTCATAGTCCTCGAAGCAGAAGACCCAAAGTTTCCAGGTAATAGAATGCACATCGTCACCTGTGTTGTGGAACTTAAAAAAACTAGTCACTCAACCTAACACTACATGAATCATCATTTTGCATTATTATTAACCGACATGTCTCATTTCTATCCCGTGTGACTTGTATTCGTCATCTGCAGTACATTTACAATTACTGCATTTCCTAATTGTATTACTTTTGATACGTTGGAAGCAAAGTAATTTATATGGCAAACGAAGTAAGATCATATAAAGCAGAGTAGTATAGATAGAGGGCATTCTTAGCCAAGAGAAGTCTGTCTGTACCAAAAATCAGACCTGATTTAAGGAAGAAATTTCTGAGAACGTACGTCTGGAACAATACTACACTGAAGCGAATGAGAAAACAGGTAAAGAAGAGAATCTGAGTGTTTGAGACGTGATGCTACAGAAGGATGTTGAAAATTAGGTGGACTAATGATTAGGATTCCGGGCATTCTCTGCAGAATCAGAGATGAATAGTACACAGGGAAATAATGACAGGGCAGGACGTATGCTAAGACACAGGGAATACCTTCCATGGCACTACTAGGGAAGACAGACTGCAATTCGTTCAACTAACAAATGAGTTAATAGATTGCAAGTTCTACTCTAAGTTAAACAGGGTGGCACAGGAGAGTAATTCGTTGCGGGCCCCATCAAACAATCGGAAGATCCATGATACACAGACCACCGCTCCCTCTCCCCACAAAAAAAAGAATCAAAGAGATTAAAATGCGAACTAGATGGCCTTGCGAAGCACTGATGTGGAACAGAGTTAAACTTGCTGCAGCGCAGTGTTCAATTACGAATGAACTCGCAAACTGCGATGCTCCCGCATCACCTGTAGAATATTTCAGAACAAATGAAACACTGTGCCGGATCAGGGCTCGAACCCTGTGTGGAAACGCAATAATACAGTGCGAGCACAAGAGAGGGTAGACACCAAGACAAATGGGGACTTCGGCCGCTCCTTGAAACGTGCTCGGAAAGCCCAAGTGGTTAAGGCGACAGCGGGAAATTGGGGTTGAGTTCTGGTCTGGCACAATGTGTGGACACTTGATTGCGTATTAATTGAATATAAATGAAAATAACTACGACTAATCAATCTTGGAAATAAGTATTTTAAAAATTACTTACGAGAGTTATATTTATTCATATTCAATGGATCAAACTATTCCCACACAGAAGTAAGATTGTTATATACAAAATGTGTCGTATAAAAAATCTGTTGCACTTTAAAGACGCTTGGGTCATGAATGAAACTAAAGAAATTGTTGTGCGAGTAAGTTACATGAAGGTTTTCAGGTAGAAGAGCGCTTATGTACATTTCGAAGGATGAGTCCCCTGCGCTTAGGACGACGACAAATTTCTGCGACAGTTCTCAATCTTGTTTTAACACCGAGAAATTTTTGTGATTAATACAAGCAGGATCAGATTCACACTCGGCTAAATAGTGTCAGCTAACAACTGTCAAAGAAAAGCATTCAAACAAAACAAAACTGGGCTATAGCAAAAATGGAGACTATACTTATTGAATTTCGTTTGGTACAATCCGTAGGTGTTATCGTTAGGTTACAAATATCTTCCCAATAACGTACACTATGTGATCAAAAGTATCCGGACACAATCAAGAACATACGTTTTTCATATTAGGTGCATTGTGCTGCTCCCTAATGCCAGGTACTCCGTATCAGCGACCTCGGTAGTCATTAGACATCCTGAGAGAGCAGAATCGGCCGCTCCTCGGAACTCAAGAACTTCGAACGTGGTCAGGTGATTGGGTGTCACTTGTGTCATACGTCTGTACGCGAGATTTCAACACTCATGGTCATTCCTAGGTCCACTGTTTCCGATGTGATAGTGAAGTGGGAACGTGAAGCGACAGGTACAGCACAAAAGCGTACAGGCCGACCTCGTGTGTTGACTCCCAGACTGCCGACAGTTGAAGAGGGTCGTAATGTGTAATAGGCAGGCATCTATCCAGACCGTCACACAGGAATTCCGAACTGCATCAGGATCCACTGCAAGTACTACGACAGTTAGGCGGGAGGTGAGAAAACATGGATTTAATGGTCGAGCGGGTGCTCATAAGCCACACATCACGCCGGTAAATGCCAAACAACGCCTCTCTTGGTGTAAGGAGCGTAGACATTGGACGATTGAACAGTGGAAAAACGTTATGTAGAATGACGAATCGCGGTAAACAATATGGCGATCCGATGGCAGGGGGTGGTAACAGTAAAATTCGGAGGCGGTGGTGTTATGGTGTGGTCGTCTTTTTCATGCAGGAGGCCTGCATCCCTTGTTGTTTTGCGTGGCACTATCACAGCACAGGCCTACATTGATGGTTTAAGCACCTTCTTGCTTCGCACTGTTGAAGAGAGCCGGCCGCTGTGGCCAAGCGGTTCTAGGCGCTTCAGTAATGGACTGACCTGCACAGCGTACTGAACTGAATCCTATAGAACACCTTTAGGATGTTTTGGAACGTCAACTTCGTACCAGGCCTCACCGACCGACATCGATACCTCTCCTCAGTGCAGCACTCCGTCAAGAACGGGCTGCCATTACCCAAGACACTTTCCAGCACCTGATTGAACGTATGCCTGCGAGAGTGGAAGCTGCCATCAAGGCTACGGATGGGCCAATACTATACTGTATTCAAGCATTACCGATGGAGGACGCCACGAGCTTTTAATTCGTTTTCAGCCAGGTGTCCGGACACTTCTGATCACACAGTGTACGTACAATTTAAGCTGGTTATTACGTACGTTTAACACGTTTTAGTCACTATCATTAGGTCATTTAAATTATAATCTGATTTTTTTAAAATTGTAATTTAAATGTAACAGTACTCCCTTGTAAATTGAAGTGGTGGGGGGCGGGGAAGGGGGGGGGAGAGAAGAAAGGAAACGAACGAGAAGGAATTCATTGTATCAGTTGCATCGGAACTTTATTCGGAGTCAGCAGAGACGAGAGAAAATGTGTGCCGGATCAGGATTCGATCCCGGTATCTCCTGTTTACTAGGTGGTTGTGTTAACCACTGCGCTACTCGGCACAGTGTGTATCGCAATCGTGAGGACTGTTGGGGTACGCCGCTCGGCCAATCCCCCACCTACCATCACCTATCCGCAGTCCCCATCCATGTCCCCCTTGCTCGCTACTTTTGAGATGCCCGCAGGGTTCGCACGTGATTGTCATTCACAGTGAAGGTGGTGGAATATTCATAGCCCATCGATGTGGAGCAATTACGTGAGTACTTGCTGTCTGTTCTTTCAAACATATCCGAAACAGCAGACACCACACACCCACATAACTACTCCTCTGCTTAATATCACCAAAGTGTTGCGAGAAGAGAAAATACCAGGTCTGGTGTTAGTTGCGGATTTTGTTTCGTGACGGTATGTACAGTTTTGGGCAACTAACGTTATCAGGAGAAAGAAAACTGGCGTTCTACGGATCGGAGCGTGGAATGTCAGATCCCTTAATCGGGCAGGTAGGTTAGAAAATTTAAAAAGGGAAATGGATAGGTTAAAGTTAGATATAGTGGGAATTAGTGAAGTTCGGTGGCAGGAGGAACAAGACTTTTGGTCAGGTGATTACAGGGTTATAAATACAAAATCAAATAGGGGTAATGCAGGAGTAGGTTTAATAATGAATAAAAAAATAGGAGTGCGGGTTAGCTACTACAAACAGCATAGTGAACGCATTATTGTGGCCAAGATAGACACAAAGCCCATGCCTACTACAGTAGTACAAGTTTATATGCCAACTAGCTCTGCAGATGATGAAATTGATGAAATGTATGACGAGATAAAAGAAATTATTCAGGTAGTGAAGGGAGACGAAAATTTAATAGTCATGGGTGACTGGAATTCGTCAGTAGGAAAAGGGAGAGAAGGAAACGTAGTAGGTGAATATGGATTGGGGGGAAGAAATGAAAGAGGAAGCCGCCTGGTAGAATTTTGCACAGAGCATAACTTAATCATAGCTAACACTTGGTTCAAGGATCATAAAAGAAGATTGTATACCTGGAAGAATCCTGGAGATACTAATAGGTATCAGATAGATTATATAATGGTAAGACAGAGATTTAGGAACCAGGTTTTAAATTGTAAGACATTTCCAGGGGCAGATGTGGATTCTGACCACAATCTATTGGTTATGAACTGCAGATTGAAACTGAAGAAACTGCAAAAAGGTGGGAATTTAAGGAGATGGGACCTGGATAAACTGAAAGAACCAGAGGTTGTAGAGAGTTTCAGGGAGAGCATAAGGGAACAATTGACAGGAATGGGGGAAAGAAATACAGTAGAAGAAGAATGGGTAGCTCTGAGGGATGAAGTAGTGAAGGCAGCAGAGGATCAAGTAGGTAAAAAGACGAGGGCTAATAGAAATCCTTGGGTAACAGAAGAAATATTGAATTTAACTGATGAAAGGAGAAAATATAAAATTGCAGTAAATGAAGCAGGCAAAAGGGAATACAAACGTCTCAAAAATGAGATCGACGGAAAGTGCAAAATGGATAAGCAGGGATGGCTAGAGGACAAATGTAAGGATGTAGAGGCTTGTCTCACTAGGGGTAAGATAGATACTGCCTACAGGAAAATTAAAGAGACCTTTAGAGAGAAGAGAACCACTTGTATGAATATCAAGAGCTCAGATGGCAACCCAGTTCTAAGCAAAGAAGGGATGGCAGAAAGGTGGAAGGAGTATATAGAGGGTTTATACAAGGGCGATGTACTTGAGGACAATATTATGGAAATGGAAGAGGATGTAGATGAAATGGGAGATAAGATACTGCGTGAAGAGTTTGACAGAGCACTGAATGACCTGAGTCGAAACAAGGCCCCGGGAGTAGACAACATTCCATTAGAACTACTGATGGCCTTGGGAGAGCCATTCCTGACAAAACTCTACCATCTGGTGAGCAAGATGTATGAGACAGGCGAAATACCCACAGACTTCAAGAAGAATATAATAATTCCAATACCAAAGAAAGCAGGTGTTGACAGATGTGAAAATTACCGAACTATCAGTTTAATAAGTCACAGCTGCAAAATACTAACGCGAATTCTTTACAGACGAATGGAAAAACTGGTAGAAGCGGACCTCGGGGAAGATCAGTTTGGATTCCGTAGAAATGTTGGAACACGTGAGGCAATACTAACCTTACGACTTATCTTAGAAGAAAGATTAAGAAAAGGCAAACCTACGTTTCTAGCATTTGTAGACTTAGAGAAAGCTTTTGACAACGTAAACTGGAATACTCTCTTTCAAATTCTGAAGGTGGCAGGGGTAAAATACAGGGAGCGAAAGGCTATTTACAATTTGTACAGAAACCAGATGGCAGTTACAAGAGTCGAGGGACATGAAGGGGAAGCAGTGGTTGGGAAGAGAGTGAGACAGGGTTGTAGCCTCTCCCCGATGTTATTCAATCTGTATATTGAGCAAGCGGTAAAGGAAACAAAAGAAAAATTCGGAGTAGGTATTAATATTCATGGAGAAGAAGTAAAAACTTTGAGGTTCGCCGATGACATTGTAATTCTGTCAGAGACAGCAAAGGACTTGGAAGAGCAGTTGAACGGAATGGATAGTGTCTTGAAAGGAGGATATAAGATGAACAACAAAAGCAAAACCAGGATAATGGAATGTAGTCGAATTAAGTCGGGTAATGCTGAGGGGATTAGATTAGGAAATGAGACACTTAAAGTAGTAAAGGAGTTTTGCTATTTGGGGAGCAAAGTAACTGATGATGGTCGAAGTAGAGAGGATATAAAATGTAGACTGGCAATGGCAAGGAAAGCGTTTCTGAAGAAGAGAAATTTGTTAACATCGAGTATAGATTTAAGTGTCAGGAAGTCGTTTCTGAAAGTATTTGTATGGAGTGTAGCCATGTATGGAAGTGAAACATGGACGATAACCAGTTTGGACAAGAAGAGAATAGATGCTTTTGAAATGTGGTGCTACAGAAGAATGCTGAATATAAGGTGGGTAGATCACATAACTAATGAGGTATTGAATAGGATTGGGGAGGAGCTTGTGGCAGAACTTGACTAGAAGAAGGGATCGGTTGGTAGGACATGTTTTGAGGCATCAAGGGATCACAAATTTAGCATTGGAGGGCAGCGTGGAGGGTAAAAATCGTAGAGGGAGACCAAGAGATCAATACACTAAGCAGATTCAGAAGGATGTAAGTTGCAGTAGGTACTGGGAGATGAAGAAGCTTGCACAGGATAGAGTAGCATGGAGAGCTGCATCAAATCAGTCTCAGGACTGAAGACCACAACAACAACAACGCAGTTCGGGTGTTGAGCAGGTAAATGTGAGCCACGGTAGAGAGAGAGAGAGAGAGAGAGAGAGAGAGAGAGAGAGAGAGAGAGAGAGTAGCAACAGAGATGGTAGGAACATCTGGGAAGATACCGAAATTGTGTGTTCGAAGAACAGCCAGTGACGGAGGAACTGTGAAGCAGAGTGCCGAACGATTCTACTGCCGCCAACACCCATTGCGCCTTAGGACCACGAAGATGGGCCGCCGTAACCCGTATGGGTACAGCAGCATAGGAACATCCGTTCTTCCCACCTTCCCTGTAGCAGTTCTGATTTGGTCTGCCGTCGGTTAATCTCCGTCGCGTTTCTGCGCGCCCTCGCATTTTTCGTCCTCATTTCCAGCTGCCCGGCGGCAGGTGCAGTCTGTCCCAGTAGATGAAGAGCGCCCTTCAGCGCGACGCACTGTCTGCGTCCAGCAGGCTCTGGCGCGGTCCGGCCACTGCGCTAAATGGCCGCTCCGCGCGCCCCTCGGCCGTGACTTATGCGGGGCAGAACCTTGGCGCAGCTCCAGACTGCGCGTATAATGCGCTGGGGAAACGCACAGAGCATTAAGGCGTGCGCAGTCGCAGATAACAAGTCTTAATGACACTCTCTGGTCCGCCGGCATTCAAACAAGTGGAGCTCCTTTGTTCCGCCGCTGTGGGGCAGCACCTTCGCGGCGCTGCGCCGGGGACCTCGCCCTCGTCCGCCTTTCCGCCGGTGCGGTTTTCTGCCTCCTAATTTGTATGAAAACTACTCTCGCACGAGGATAAATAAAAATAAACACTGGCGACAAACACAGATGAAACGGCTTTGCATTCATCTGATTAGTTGCCACCTCCAACAAGGTTTTTTTTTTTCAATATTTTTAACGATATACTTAACGATTTTACCGGCCATGATGCCGTTCTACTACGTAACCCTCACTTCATTCGTTGACGCCACGTTTCATCGCTCTATTATTTTTTCTTATCGTGACGTGGGATTTATTTTGATCATTTTATCTTCCTTTTCGCAGTAATGTCTGCATGCGTGACCACTGTTGCGTGCGTTCGACACATACGAACCAACTTTTTTTTTCCATCTCTATGTGACAGTGTAATACCCGAAAAAGTTAATTATTTACGCACTTCTGAACGCATGATATTAATACGCAAAAATTTAAATTGGTAATCAGTTACTTGCGGAGATATTTTTCCCCTATATACCAGGTGAAATCCAACACAAAGGAATTACAGACATTGGCTGCAAGCGGGCATTGATTGAAATCGAAGGACAAAGTTGAAAATTTGTGGTGGACTGAGCCATCCAGACACTATGGACACTGCAACTGCACGGACTACCACAGCACTCCTGTCAGATCTAAATTCTCAACTTATCCACAAACTACTAATGTATTGTCCCTAGCCCATTTTCATTACTCGCAGCAGTTTGCCGATTCCGGAAAGAGTTCGATCCTGGTGTGTGTCCGAAAGAACAGACACCATATAAATGAAATATGTAAACTATGTAAATCTCTCATTGCAGTACACTATCTTTGGAGAGCACTTGCATCATTAAGTTATCGGTTCAGATCTGGTGTTAGCCTGAGTTTGTTGCGGGTGGTAGATACGTGATAGTTAAATGTAGTATGTGAAGAGACGTGTTGAAAATCTCCCTTTATTTTTGGAAATAACCAACGAGTTCATGAATTTCTCTACTGAAACTTACGAGGAAATGGTTTGAGAATGAATCTACGATTCCTGGAACACTATTCCAACGAATAAAAATTTTGCAACACTGATTTCTCTCAATCATTTGGTTTGTATGTACAAATTATCAGTTCTGTTGCAACAAGGAAGCACTCAGCCATTTTTTTTTATAGCTGGGTGAGGAAAGAATACACTAACTACTCAATCTTTCTCTTCTCAAACAATTTTTCTCTCTATCACCCTTCTATCATTATGTTGAACATATACAAAAGTGACAAAAGTCAAGGGGATAGCGATACGCAGATATACAGCTGGCGGTAATACAGCTTTCAAAAGATATGGAAGGGCAGTGCGTTGGTGAAGCTTTCATTTGTACTCAGATAATTCATGAGAGAGTGTTTCAGACGTTATTATGGCCGCACGACTGGAATCAACACACTTTGAACACGGAGTAGTAGTTGGAGATGAAGTATGGGACACGCCATTTCGAAAATCTATACGGAATTTAATATTCTTAGATCCACGGTTTGAAGAGCGCGCCGAGAACAACAAATTTTGGGCATTAACTCTCACTATGCGACACCGCAGTGGCCGATGACTTTCACTTAACAACAGAGAGCTGAGGCGTTTGCTCAAGTTGTCAGTGCTAACAGACAAGCAACACTGCGCCAAATAACCGCAGAAATCCATGTGTGATGTACGATGAACTTATCCGTTAGGACGGTGCGGCGAAATTTGGCGTCAATGGGTTATGGCAGCAAACGACCGACGCAAGTGCTTTAAGTAACAGCACAACATCGCCTGCGGCGCGTCTCCTTGGCGCGTGACCAATCGGTAGGACACTAGACGAACGCAAAACTGTGTCCTGGTCAGATGAGGCCCGACTTCAAATGTTAAGAGCTGACGGATGGGCTCGGGTGTGGCGCAGACCTCACGAAGCCACGGAGCCAAGTTGCCAAGAAGACACTGGACAAGCTGACGATGGTTTTACAATGGTGTGGGCTGTGTTTACATGGAATGCATTGGGTCTTCTGCTTCAACTGAACCGATCATTACCTGGAAATGGCTATGTTTTTCTACCTGGAGATCATTTGTAGCCATTCATGAACTTCATGTTTCCTAACAACGATGTCTTGTCAGAGAGCCAGAATTGTTCGCCCTGTGTTTGAAGGGGAACATTCTTGAGAATCCGAGCGAATGATTTGGTCACCCAGATCTCCCGACATGGATCCCATCAAACAGTTCTGGGATAAAATCGAGAGGTGAGCTAGTGCACAGAGTCCTGCACTGGCAACACTTTCGATTATGGACTGCTGTAGAAGCAGCAGTGCTCATATTTCTGCAGAGGAATTCGGAGGTCTTTTTGAGTCCACGCCACGTCGAGTTGCTGCACTGCGCCGAGGTGGTGGTGGTGGTGGTCCGACACGGTATTAGGAGGTATCCCATGACTTGCCATCTCTGTATTTCAGTCTTACAGTAATTTGTGGTTCTCGCTTCCCGCGCCCGGGTTCGATTCCCGGCGGGGTCAGGGATTTTCACGGCCTCGTGATGACTGGGTGTTGTGTCATGTCCTTAGGTTAGTTAGGTTTAAGTAGTTCTGAGTTCTAGGGGACTGATGACCATAGATGTTAAGTCCCATAGTGCTCAGAGCCATTTGAACAATTTTTTTTGTAATTTGTGGAGACTTTCAGCTTCAGAAACTTCCGCCTCGATTTCCTATAGTTAAACTTTGTCTTTATTATTGACCTATGTTTTCATAAGCGTACAATCCCCCATACTTCACACATACAAACAATGGTCAGTTCTGTGTGTGTATAAGAAGAATAATAACTACGTTAGTTACTACGATTACAGAGATAATTCAGTTATTTCGGGCTGTTAAAGAGTCATTCCTCTCTTCGTTCCTGTTCTTTTCACTCTGATGGCACATCGGAGTATTAGTATTCCATGAGGTGTCGTACAGTAGGCCTACCTACCACTCAGTCCTGGTCCACAATGCCTTTCAAGCGGTGTGTACAGCAGAACACACACTTACTCGCTGGACCAAAATTTTTCAGTTCATGACCATATGTACACTCGTCTCTTCTTGGTAACTCTGTACTGTACTTTGTTAGCTTTAATGTCTGTTGTCCTCAATGCAGTGGAGGCTTGTGTACGGCACAGTACTCAATACTGATAACTGTCTTCAGTCGATGACAGCTAACTTTCACTGCACTTCTGAAGTATCTCCAGCTATTACAACTTTAACAAGAATCAGTGCTCTTTTTCACTTCTTCTTCCAATACTTTCCTATTTACGATGCGAATCAAGTAGCTGCTCTCTTCTGTACTACAACCATTGACATTGTTTATTCTAAGTTGTCTGCGAATGTAAGGAGTGAATGTACGTATAGTTCGCTATTTTGTGCCTACTCGCACAAAATTTTTTGCATGCTGCTCGGGAAACTAATGAGTCCAACAAACTCACGCCCATTGTGAACGCGACCTTCATATTGTTATCTCTCTCTACAGTCACAGTCTTATTTCACCTCTCCTTGTACAGTCTCAAAACATTCAAATGCAAAATCATTTACGCTCATTTTTGAACCCGCGCCGGATGAGAAAAATCAGGCGAGAGATCCAGGTGTGGGAGAACCGTGCAAACTGGCTGACAGCTGCCAGGCAGCGGCCGTGAGAACTGGGCCGTCTGCTCGGGAAAGTGCCACGCCCTCCAGCTCCAGTTTGCTGCGGAGCTGCTGCTGCGTTATCCACGCACACACGCAAATACATCTTCCTCACACAGCAGTCAGCAGTGACAATTATTGCTAAGCGTTACTTGTCACGGAAGGACGTCGCCGTCGTCGTCATTAGCGGCTGAGCGCACGCCGCGACTGTGGAAGGACGCTGAAGAAACCTGCCTTGTGAGTTTTCGATTCCGGGAGTGAACAGTATTCTAAATCCGAATGGCCAGTACGGGATTTGACAAGCCATCCTATCGAATGCGAAACCAGTGCTTTACCACTGTATCTTCATTTACTTCCTTAAGTTATCAGCATCATGTACTTTATAGTGTCACAACGCCAACTAACAATAGCAAGCGCTTCCTTAGGTTGTACGAAACTATTGCTACGAAACTGTCCGTAATTAGATATCATGGATGTGTCAACTCAAAAGACTGTTACCGAACACTTAAGTGCCACACATGTAGAAATAAAAGAAACATTTCATTGAGTCCACAACGACAACGTGAGTGACACCGGGTGGTTGTCATTCAAGTACAGCTACTTACGGAGGCCAGTGTGGACTGTTATTATCGCCTGGCAACGGAACTTCGTAGATATGCTAACGCGTTCATGGGGAACAGATAGAGGGGAAAAAAGATTCCAATTTTTGCCATCGGCTACAAATCTGGCGCTCTGAATCCAAGACTGACGTATATAAGCGCTTATCAACGGGATGTGGGCACAAATTGGAAAACAAGTGAATAAAGTGTAACGTTGGTTTTATTATTACCCATTGTGCGTGACAAGTAGTGATTTCCACACGGCTGCGCCGTTCCAAAGCAGCAATCACATGCTATGCAAGGAGGTCTCCATAACGTCAAGACTTCACGGTACACCCGACAACCCTTCTGGGTGAGTTATCTTCAAAGAAGGACGGAACCGAGTATAAAGGTACTTGCGAATCCAACCAACTAGCGACATAGGCAGAGTGCGACGGATCTTCGCGCACAATACGTGGTCAAACAGTACCCGAAATCCGCAGTCCTGTACATTCATTGCACCTTATTGTGTAAAATGTGGTTCACTATCTACACTATGTGATCAGAAGTATCCGGACGCCTGGCTGAAAATTACTTACTAGTTCGTGGCCCCCTCCATCGGTAATGCTAGAATTCAATACGGTATTGGTTGCCCCCTTAGCGTTGATGACAGCTTCCATTCTCGCAGTCATACATTCAATCAGGTGCTGGAAGGTTTCTTGGGGAATGGCAGCACGTTCTTCACGGAGTGATGCACTGAGGAGAGGTATCGAGGTAGGTTGGTGAAACCTGGCGCAAAGTTGGCGTTCCAAAACATCCCAAAGCTGTTCTATAGGATTCAGGTCAGGACTCTGTGCAGGGATGTTATTGTCGTGTAACCACTCCGCCACAGGCCGTGCATTATGAATATGCGTTCGATCGTGCTGAACTATACAGTCGCCATCCCCGAACTGCTCTTCAGTAGTGCGAAGCAGGAAGGTGCTTGAAACATCAGTGGAGGCCTGTGCTGTGATAGTGCCACGCCAAACGACGGGTGCAAGCCCCCTCCATGAAAATCACGACCACACCAAAACACCATCGTCTCCGAATTTTACTGTTGGCACTGCACAAACTGACAGATAACGTTCAGCGGGCATTCGCCATACCCAAACCCTGCCATCGGATGGCAACATGGTGTACCGCCATTCGTCACTTCACACAACGTTTTTCCACTGTTCAATCGTCCAATGTTTACGCTCCTTACATCAAGCGAGGCGTCGTTTGGCATTTACCGGCGCAATGTGTGGCTTAAGGGCAGCCGCTCGACCATGAAATCCAAGTTTTCTTATCTCCCGCCTAACTGTCATAGTACTTGACTTGGATCCAGTTGCAGTTTGGAATTCCTGTGTGACAGGCTGGATAGATGTCTGCCTATTACACATTAGGACTCTCTTCAAATGTCGGCGGTCTTTTCAGTCAACAGACGAAGTCGGCCTGTACGCGTCCCTTCACGTTTCCATTTCACTATCACATGGCAGGGCATGAAGTGACGTAACTAAGTTCTCGGTTATCTACTGTAATATTTCGCGACTGGCATTGTCGAAGTTTTACTTGCTAACGCCACACTATCTCTTAGCCCTGGTGTCGCTGGTCATTGTCTACTCTCTGGACCAAAAGCCGATCGTCTGCAGATATTCCAATATTTCGCTAGGGCCTACTGGCTTCGCTATCTCCCGAAACAAAGCATCAGCCGTGGACAGCTTCATCCCTTTCCAACGTCATCCACTTTACCCTTTTTATATACGACAGGACTTCAAAAAATACGATATGCATTAATATAGCAGGCCAAGCAATTTTTACTGAAAGCTGCAATTCCAGTTCGCAGCGACACATACATGACATTTCTGAACTCAGCAAATCTCTGTAAGCAAAGGTCGGGACGTTCGACCTTCAATTCCTTCTTCGAGCCGTCAGTCTTCTTACTGGTTTGGTGTGGACCGCCACGAATTCCTTTCCTGGGCCGAACCTTTTATCTTAGATTAGAACTTGCATACTACATCCTCAATTATTCGCTGTATGTATCCCAGTCTCTGCCTTCCTCTACAGCTCCCTCTAGTACCAAGGAAGTCATTTCCGAATGTCTCAACAGACGTCCTATCATTCTGCCCCTTCTTGTCGATGTTTTCCTTAGATTCCTTTCCTTCTATGGAGAATCTCCACATTCCTCACCATATCAGTCCATAAAATTTTCAACATTCTTATGTATTAGCACATCTTAAATGCTTCGATTCTCTTCTGTTTTCGTTTTCCCACAGTCCATGTTTGACTACCATACAACGCTGAGCTCCTAGATCGTTCGTTCAATTCAAGAGATGGTGTAGTAGTTCTCTTTCACTGAGAATAGGGAATAAGCTTATCTTAACACTGATACCCTTTCACCTTCAATTTTAATCCCTAGCTTGAATCCTGGATTTCCGTCATGGCTTCTTCGACGTATTGATTAAACTCCAGGGGCGAAAGACTACTATTATTCCGTGCTCTTCGTTCTTTGTCTTCCTATCTCATTGTTTCCGCATAGCTTATCCTATTTTCCTTGCACCATTTTACATTGTCGAACGCTTTTTCCAGGTCGATAAATCCAATGAACGTGTCTTGAGCTTTCTTTAGTCTTGGTTCCATTATCAACTGCAATGTCAGAACTGCCTCCCTGGTGCCTTTACCTTTCCTAAAGGTCAACTGATCGTCATCTAACAGATCCTCAATTTTGTTTTCCATTCTTCTGTATATTATTCTTGTCATCAACAATTACTGAGCGATAGAAATCGCCTCCTCGGTCAGGGAGCCATTCGAGAACCGCTCAGTGTAAGTCCTCACCGTTGGAAAATCTGCGACTGCTGCGGATCAGTTCCTAGATTGCCTGGACGTTGTCGTGGCCAAAGTCGATGGTGTTTCTTCCCCGTCACAAAGACCCAAGTCATTGCGGTCTTTGTTGATTTGTAGGCACCATCTGACTATGCTTATACGCGATACTGTATTTGGCCCATATACCCCCGGAATTTCACGGTGAACCTGTGCGTTATTTAGACATTTTGCCCTAATGGAATCTTACTGTCACGCGTTCTCCAACTTTGTAGTGCGTTTCCTGTTTCATTCCGATACTGTGATGCACCTCTTACGCGCACTGCAGCAGAACTTTGCATTTTCTCTCTTCTCTCGTCGCGTAAATGGTCTGATCATGGGACAAGTGTAACGTATTTGTTGTGGTACCTTGGTATACTGTGAAGGGTAATGGTCCTCTAACACTTCCTTGGGTTATGCCAAAAGTTACCTTAAGACGAAACTTCCTGGCAGATTAACACTGTGCGCCGGACCGAGACTCGAACTCGGGACCTTTGCCTTTCGCGGGCAAGTGTTGTACCAACTGAGCTACCCAAGCACGACTCACGCCCCGTCCCCACAGTTTTACTTCTGCCAGTACCTCTTCTCCTACATTCCAAACTTTACAGAAGCTATCCTGCGAAACTTGCCCGCGAAAGGCAAAGGTCCCGAGTTAGAGTCTCGGTCCGGCACACAGTTTTAATCTGCCAGGAAGTTTCATATCAGCGCACACTCCGCTGCAGAGCGAAAATCTCATTCTTCTACTTTCTGATTACCCGATATCCGTGCGCCCAACTTTTGCCCATCAGCTGATGGTGAAGTACGGATCGAACGCCTTCCAGTAGTCAATGAACTGGGGCAACAACCTGGCCGCTGGTATCAACTGCCTTCAGCGTCTCAAGTGTTTAACATAGTAAACCGTGTATTTCTGAATATTTGTTCGGCCGAAGAAGTGAGCTGGAACTCGAGTTGCCGCCGCTGCTAAGCCAACGCGACATCGATCCTGAGAGGGTGCCCGATGGAAGGCGCGACCGCGCGCCATTCTCGCTGGCGGCAGGCGGCGTTTGATCTGTGAAGCAGCAATAGCGCGCTGCGGTGCGGGGCGTGGCCAGCTGCGGCCGGAGCACAAGCTGCCGACACGGTCACCTTGCCTCGCGACAGCCCGCTCAAAAACAATTAATAGCTACTCGCATCTCCACACCAGAAAGCTACGATTTTTCTGGTGCGTCCCGAATGGCGCTTCCTTTCTCACTGTCTGCAGATCTCCTGTTTGCTCCAGTTTTGCCGAGTTGGTGTACTTTTTCCCGCCCAGTGGTAGCGTTTCTGGCTTCGCTAGCTGCGTTATTCATAGCTGCAAGCTGAGATGTCTGGAAGGAAGGGGTTAAGCGTGTCGGAAATTAACAGGTCTGCTTCCAAGATGTCCGGAGGCGTAGCGGATAGCCCGATACCGTGACAAACTAAACGACGTCCGTGGCCGTAGGAACGCGGCGCGCTTACAGCTTAGAGTACCCCAACTGGTGGACGTGTCAGTCAGCACTATCAACAGAGACGGCCAGATGTGCAGCGAGGTGTTTGCTTCTGATCCGTCGATCATCTCGAACGAGTGTCCGCAAGTTCCAACATTGCAGGAGTCACAGCTGTGAGTGGGCGGCCGGCACGCGGGAGACGGACAGGTTCGCGCGATCTTGTAGCGAAGACGAGAGATGCCTCGCCCAACGACTCTCGCGGATTTCGTTCACTGCCAGGTCTCTGTAGACATTCTGGAAGTGCCTATGAACATCTGAGATCCTCTCTATTTCCGCCAAATGAAACTCATGACAGCTCTCTGCTTGGAAAGCACGTCAGTTGCAGGCGCTATTTTGAAGGCTACGTATAAGCGCCCACTACCTATCGTAACTGCATGAAACTACTGAGGTTGAAGCTGGAATATTCCACAATGTCCCGAAACAAATTCCGTATTTTTTCAAGTGAAATTGGCCGAGAAAAATGTGCTGCATTACTTTTTGCACGTCCTCCGTTACAACAACTACAACAACAATAATAATAATAATAATAATTCATAACATGTAGGCTTTCACGGACGGCGTCTTCATTAGTTAAAACTTCCGGGCTGAATTGCCGTGGTTCATATATAAAACTACTTCTCCTTCCTGACGTTTCGTTGCCTACTGCGGGCAACATCTTCCGACGTGAGACGGCGACTGGCTGCTAGGCGCTAGAGGTCCCGCTTATACAGTATAGAGCGCTTAGATAGCGCCACCACTCGTCACGTGCTTTCGACTTTAAAACTATCTCTGGCTAGTGCCCCCTCTCTCTCTCGATTACACGTAATCGATTGTCACTTCGTTGGTGCAAAGTCGACCGCCATGTCTTGTTTAGTTCTAATTCTTTTTTATTAAAATTATTTTCGTGCTTGTAGATCTCTATAGCTTCTCTATACATGCGGGTATAATAATGTGAGGTCCTAGGTATCACGTTTGTCTCAGTAAATTTTATTTCGTGATCACCGTCCTTGAAAACGTGTTGGGACAAATTGACAAATCAGCTGTGGCGGAACACTTTTTCGAAGACGGTGATCACGAAATAAAATTTACTGAGACAAACGTGATACCTAGGACCTCACATTATTACATCCGCATGTATAGAGACGCTATAGATATCTACAAGCACGAAAATAATTTTAATAAAAAAGAAGGATTAAAACTAGACAAGACATGGCGGTCAACTTTGCACCAACGAAGTGACAATCGATTACCTGTAATCGAGAGAGATGGCACTAGCCAGAGATAGTTTTAAAGTAGAAAGCACGTGACGAGTGGTGGCGCCATCTACATCTACATCTACATCTATACTCCGCGAGCCACCTTACGGTGTGTGGCGGAGGGTACTTATTGTACCACTATCTGATCCCCCCTTCCCTGTTCCATTCACGAATTGTGCGTGGGAAGAACGACTGCTTGTAAGTCTCCGTATTTGCTCTAATTTCTCGGATCTTTTCGTTGTGATCATTACGCGAGATATATGTGGGCGGTAGTAATATGTTGCCCATCTCTTCCCGGAATGTGCTCTCTCGTAATTTCGATAATAAACCTCTCCGTATTGCGTAACGCCTTTCTTGAAGTGTCTGCCACTGGAGCTTGTTCAGCATCTCCGTAACGCTCTCGCGCTGACTAAATGTCCCCATGACGAATCGCGCTGCTTTTCGCTGGATCATGTCTATCTCTTCTATTAATCCAACCTGGTAAGGGTCCCATACTGATGAGCTCTATATAAGCGGGACCTCCAGCGCCTAGCAGCCAGTCGCCAACTCATGTCGGAAGATGTTGCCCGCAGTAGGCAACGAAACGTCAGGAAGGAGAAGAAGTTTTATGTACAGACCGCGGCAATTCAGCCCGGAAGTTTTAATTAATGAATAATAATAAAGTTGGTGCATGTGGGTCTAAAATACGATCTGCAAGCGTCAGATTGATAATTGCAGCAGTAAAGTTCACTCAACAGACAAGCGCCGCCTTCTCATAGTTTAAGGTTGCCAGTACACTGTATTTGACCTGTGAAGCATGAATATGATTGCAGCACTACGCCATGTGACCAGTATGTGTTAGCAAGCACACCCCCTGTTATCATACCAAAGAAACGGCAATATCGCAAAACAGTTTCCAATATTTCATTACTGCGTATAACTTCTCTATTTACTTTGACCTGACTTTCTATCGGCCCCTATGGGGCACAGGGCACGCAGGATCTCTCTCAATCCGTCTGTGGCTTGGCTATTTCCCGGAAATACAACCAGTTCTTGCCAACTCTCAATTCCCCTTCCGTCGTCCTACTTCGTATACATCCCTGGGGATTCCATTCCGATGCCTCCTTCCAGAATGCTCCGCCTGACTTTCTCAATGTGTGCAGCAAACACGTCCATTTTCTCCGACGTATTTGCCCTTAAATACATATGCGGATTGTTTTCTTCCAGAGCACTTCATTAGTTTTTTTTTTTTTTCCTGGCCACCAGATATTCATAATGCACCATAGACACCTATTTATGAAGCTCTCTATCTCTCATGTTATATTCGTATCTACTTTGCAAAGTTCACAAATATAGAGAACGGCAGCATTCACAGTTGCATGTGATGTTTGTTTCGTTTACCGAATACAACTCTATCAACGCATCATTTGCATTTGTGGTTCTTCACGCCTTCTCGAGCTCAGTCACCACACTATCCACGCGCAAGAATGAGCTGACAGTGTCCACCTGTTGCTCTTATGTTCCCAGTTCTACTTTACTCTTATTTCCTTTCTTTTACCAATATTTATCCTGAGGTATTTAATTTCTTGGTGAAAACCATTTCACGTCAGGTGACTTTGAGCCTAATAAATAATGCACAGCGATCGCGAGAAATATTTATGTACCTTGGCTATGTTATGTCGTCGAGTGACGATAGTCTTTCAAGTCGAAATTCATTGAAATTGTTTAAAAAATACCACTCCCAGCCGAAGCAAGCTTTAGGTATCATCTCATTTGTTATTACGGAACGTAGAATGAATGCTGGGATTGCCTAAGAACTCCGTACGACTGCACATCTTAACTAGTGTCACGTGAGCGAAGACGTGGATGTAGATGAGACGCCACAACACACCTGACCTCTTCTGTCCTTCCTGTATTCAAACAGTCTTGACCGAGACTACTCTATGGCAGAGTAAATATTGGCTACTTCGAAAACTAAGTACTGTACATTGTAAGTAGTTGTGTTGGAATTTTTTGACTAAGGTTCTCTCCCCTCTTCTAGCCTTAATCCGTTCTTCCAACCGTTCCAAATTCTGGTATTGGAACAGTTTTTGAGAAGCTCACTCTCATTACAAGAATTTAGGAGCATATATATTTTTTTAAACTTGTTTCCTTACGCAGTACGAGACGGTGCTTAACCCATTGTTAGTGGTGAAATGTCAACATGATAATGATGGCCGATTCTGTGGCTGAAAGTCAAGATAATCCGGAGGAGGATATTAGGGCACGCGTCTAGCCCGCTTTGAATTTTAAGAATGCTCCTTTGTTGCCATCGCATCTGATGCAGTAATGAATTAGTGTTTTCAAATTATTTCAATGGCCCGATGTATGTTCTACAAAAATAAGCCAGACTGAAATGCTGTCAAGACTGAACAGGAAACAAGTTATCTGCAGTATATGGAAGAGTGGAGAGAACTGGCTCTCGCTAACGCTTTCCCTTGGGCACGCGGAGTGTGAAGTACGGCTTAGCAGAGCCGAGTATGGGTTGGGGACACCCAGGTAAACGGGACATCGGTGGCCGCCGGCGCATAGCGACCAACCGCAGCGTGGCCCTACTGAAATCCACTAATTGCAGCTACATTCCGAATCTTTGATTATAAGCAGATGCAAGTCTACAACATTCCATTCTCAATAGGCCAGTAACACTTTAACAATGACAGATTTGTTTCATTCCTGGAAGCAAAATACGCGGAGATCCTCAGTGTGTACGTACCACATTACAGCTCATTCACAAAGTTTACATTAAGTCAGTCTGCATACAAAAAGCAGACTGCGAAACCACTAATCCATACGGTAGCTTAAGGCAAGAATGTCAATGCCAGTCTTTAGAGAGCTCCTGAAGGGCAACGCAAATTTCTACACACGGCAACAGAAACTAAACAAATTATTGAATGACTGGGCACCAAACAAGTAACACTAAAAGTTGTGTGTGTTACAGTCCTATAGACAATTCCATCTTATGATGCGGTCCTTCTCGTCGGATGTAGTAACATTAGATGCGCACGAAGAACAGTATCAATATTTCGACTTACAAATTCAAAATAAATGTTAGACCTAGTTTATCTTAATGATCAAAAAATCATTCCAAGTTTTCGCTTATCTTATTGTTAGAGGAGGAGGGGTCATGGATAGTCATATGCTTTATTGTATGTTTCTTGAATTAACAATCTTCTTTTAGATAATACGAACACTCGATTTCTACCACAAGATTAATTGCAAGTGCGCATGTTATAAGCTCCCACAACGACAGAACATATATATGAAATCAGTAGAACACATTCATATTACAGAGTATGTAGTAACTGTGTGCTCTTAGCTTAAGCTTAGTCATGTGGATTAACAGATTACTCACGCTCAAATGGAATTTAAACAAGCTATTCTTGTTGGTTTGTGTTCTCTTAATAAGAATGTAATTCACATAACATCTCCACCTACAACTTCTGTAGCTCAACTTTGGCTGAGTAATGTCAGGGGGCTAAGATGATGAAAACTGATGGAGCGGAGAAAATTCCAGATGTAATCTAAGCCTACGATCTGCGGCCTAGTTTGCGGATAGCTTCGAGGCGGGAGTGGAAGCAGTGATCCGCCCTTTAGGAGGCAACGACGCCATCTGCAAATTGTGGAGGAGAAAAAATTTTAAAGTTTGTTGGAATTCCAGAACACATTTTACACACACACACACACACACACACACACACACACACACACACACACACACACACACACGTGAAATTCAGTCTCATACTGTGTATTATTATTATTAATACTGTTATTTCTGTTTTTTAGTTGCTTGCACTCTTGGCATATCATGGTTCCATGTTTCATTATTTCGTGTTGTTTTCTTTCAATTAGTTCTGTCCGCACTGTGGCATGTTCTACGGGATATTCAAATGAAATTAATAAATAGAACAGATCATCGCTGCACTCACGCTCACGGTTTTTGTTATTGCTACGCTGTTCACTGTCCTCTCCGTCTTTCGGCACTGCTCCATCGATTTTTCATTATTCTACAATAAGCGAAAAATCCTCTTCAAAAACTAACCCCTGCACAGCTGCGTGGCGCACATGCGGACGGCAATGACGGCGCTTTATTAATGGCTACTATGTAGGCCGACACAGGAAGACGTGGGGAAGTCGACAATGGCGATGTGCTTTCCCAAACGAATGACGTGGTGAAATCGCAAACCACCAGCTTCCGTGCTTGATGCCGCGGTGGCTTGTCTCGTCTTTACCCTGTCGCAATTCCTACTGTCAAAAGTAGCGACTAGCTGTGCAGAAAATTCCGCAGATAATGCCCCGACTCCCATATGTTTAGCGTCAGCACGCGCCATTACTGCTGTCGTTCGGTCTGTGCCTGCAGCCAACGCGGAAACTGTTGCGTGAGATATGGTGAGGTCAGGTTAGGACAAGACAGGAGTCCTGTGACAAACCTCAGAGAAACCATTTAATTTGCAAACGTAACTGCGTACTGAACGACTAGAAATATGTATATGCGTACATTCGGCAATCATACGTGCACAGCCTTAAACTCTTCTAGCTAAGTTTAAGAAAGATTCTTCTAAACGATGAAAAGCAAAGTAGAGACCAAAATGAGGAGGCAGAGAAAGAAAGAAAGAAAGAAAGAAAGAAAGAAAGAAAGAAAGAAAGAAAGAAAGAGAGAGAGAGAGAGAGAGAGAGAGAGTAAATTATGCTTCGCGATCGCTGTCGTAATGTGCATAAAAATATACCGATCTTCCAGCTTATGTCCATTCTATTAGGGAAGTACAGTAGAGATTTTATACACCGAGGTGAGAAAAGGACAACGTCATGGGATACCTCCTTACATCACGTTGGATATCCCTCTGCCCAGCATAGTGCAGCAACTCTAAGTGGCATGGACTTCTCAAGTCGTTGGAATTCCTCTGCAGAAATGTTTAGCCGTGCTGCCTCTAAAACGAAAGTATTGCCGGTGCAGGATTTTGTGCACGAACTGACCTCTCGATTATGTACCATAAATGTTCGATGGGATCCATGTTGGGTGACCAAATCATTCGCTCGAATTGTCAAGGATGTTCTTCATATACATAGCTAACAGTTGTGGCCCTCCGACAAGACATCGCTGTTAGGGAACATGAAGTTCATGAATGGCTACAAATGGTCTTCAAGTAGGCGAACATAATCATTTCCAGTCAATGATCTGATTTCGACCAAACACGTAAACATCTAAACACAGCCCACACCATATGGAGCTGTTATCAGCTTCAGCCTACACCATTATGGAGCGAGCTATCATCAGCTTGCACAGTGCCTTGTTGACCGCCTGGGCCCATGGTTTCGTGCGGTCTGAGCCACACTGTCCCTACCATCAGCTCTTACCAATTAAAATCGGGAGTTAGCTGAACAGACCACGTGTTTCCAGTCTTCTAGGGTCCACGCTCTTGACACAGTGGGTCCCCCGAAATAATAAATTCCCTAACGATTTCCGAAATGGAATGTCCCATGCGTCTAGCTCCAACTACAATCCCCGTGTTCGATTTCCGTGGAGCAGCCATAGTCACGCCGAAAACCTTTCACAGGAATTACCTGTGTAAAAATATGAGCTCCACCAATGTACTGCCCTTTTATACCTTGCGTAAGCGAAACTACCGCTATCTGTACCTGCATATCGCTATACCATGCCTTTTGTGTTCCGTGGATTCCACAGAAGCTGCTATCGAAACGCTGATCCGTTGTCTTTATTTAAATTTGTCTTCATTTCACTAAATAACTGCTGTCGAACGTTGGGGTGGTTCCTCCAAGGCTATTTATTTACACTTAGTTGTTCCCTAATTACTTAATGATTGTTGAGGCGTTAAAACCTGGCGTTCCTTCATTTTTCTTCATATCATTCTGCGTTTACAACTTCGTGTAAACGTTCCCATTCATTCCCAAATATTTTGACCAGGATCTTTCGTGTACTAAAGTCGTTCCAGATAGAGGATGTAATATAATATTTTGGCAAGAGAACACACTGGACCAAATATGCAAACAACTCTAAAGCAGTGACAATATTTCGGATAACACACAATAAATTTCACGATACTGGACGGACTGTTGCTGGAAATTAAATTTGGCATTGTATACGGGAGCACGTGATCTTGTTTGTTCTGAGGTGTTGAAAGATGGCTAAACTGAGTCACAGCGCCAGAGATTGCGCCAAAGATTGTTATTCCGCCGCCTCCACTGGTGCAGTAGTAGTTCAGAGGTTGCCGTGGGCAGTGCTTGTTGAGAGGATGTCGAGAACAGTACTAATTGAGCGCATGTCGTGTACAGTTGTTCTCAAACTGCCTATTGGCTTCTGTCTCGGGTTCTTCGGCCGACGTTCATCTAATGATTTTTCTGACGTTTCGCCAGCGCGAGTGGCTGGCATTGTCAAAGCTTCACCCTAAATTGCCGGTGGTGAAGTTTTGAAAATGCCAGCCACTCGTGCTGGCGAAACGTCAGAAAAATCATTAGATGAACGTCGGCCGAAGAACCCGAGACAGAAGCCAATAGGCAGTTTGTCAACAAGTGGCCACGAAAGCCTTAACAATTTTTAGTTGTTGTTCTGTTGGACGAGACAGCAGATGCTGTTCGGTTGGTGTAATGTATAGATGGAAGATGTTGCAATGATCACAGTGTATTTTTCGTCAATATATATGGAGGTAAAAAAAAAAATTTCACATTTCCTTAATGACAATGCCTCTTAGTCAAAGGTTCAGTCAACAAAGCATCTGGCTCGTGTTCATGTGTTAGACTTTTAATTCTGGTTTCTACGTGCAATTACAGTATTTCTGGTTTTCCGATTACTTCATTGTAAATGGTGTTTAAAATATCTTGTCGTATTGAGGAAGAACCGTGCCAGCTACATGTACGTTGAATCACACTTCCACACACAGAACAGTTACACTTGGGCTTTGTTGTTTCGTAGCTTTTATAGTTGCAGGGGACGTAATTAATCAATTGTGTTAACGGAAATTTCCTTTCATTCTTTGTTGTTACTCCATGCAGTCAGATTGCGTACTAATATTAGTCAGGGCCAACTGGTTACGAGACTTCGTAACCGGACACACAGCTACTAAAATTATTGTATAATAATTAAGCCCCCATGCAGTGTTTCTATTAAAATGATGATCACACTAAATACAATGCCAAATCTGGCCGGAGTCTAGTAGCAAGGATTATCATCACGACTGTAAAAACGAAAGGAAATGTGCAGGAACTACCGTTATTCCACTGATCGACCACAGTTGGTTCGAATCACTTGAGCCTGAAGCACAAGCACAAAAGGCAGTTGCTGTGATCTTAACTTGGTGTGTACACAATAGCTGTGGCGCATTCCCGTTTAAAAAAAAAAGGGAGGTGGGTATATTATTTTTCATATATACTTATTTTTCAACCTTATACATAATAGCAGTTATGGCATTTCTCTGTTCTGATTATCTCCGTCAGTATATTTAATGCGCTAACTATGACTTTAGCAAAAGGAAAGTGGCGCCATCTTTTAACTAATCCTACAGAATTTTCCACGATTACCATCAGGTTTTGATCTTTAGTGTTATATTCCTCGAGAGCTCTCTTTTCCTTTTCCTCTGCCAGGAAATTGGACGCAGTGGAACCCTGGATTCCCAGCGGGAACCAATAAGGTTCAGATGTTTGCGAGTAAAATGTTTCTTCTATTTTACGCTATACTAAGCAACACACACACACACGCACACGCACACACACACACACACACACACACACACACACACACACACACACACACACACAGAGAGAGAGAGAGAGAGAGAGAGAGAGAGAGAGAGAGAGAGAGAGAGAGAGAGGAGGGGGTTCCGCGTAAATCTCTCACAGGATACGTTATCCAGAATGTAAGCTGCAAGTTGCTGGTAGGTTGGCAGGCGTGTGGCCGCTAATCCCGGTGCTAAGTGCGCCGACACGGCGGCACCGACAGCGGCCAGTCTGAGCCCGGAAACGGCTGTACAGACGCTGCCCGCTCTGCGTGCTCCCAAACCGAACACAGCGCCATCTCCTGTTAGCACAGCGGCAAAAAAGCTACTTTCTTTTTCACACGTGTAACTGAAGCACAACAGATATCGGCTGGACTAACTGATATAGTGCTTTCCGATACTGCCCGGTATTTTCTGGAATACAACGGCGACGGAACAGAGCAAAACGAAAGAATCTGGAAGTGGTAAAACACAACAAGGTTAATTATTAAGTGGTCCGTTCAAATAGAAAGTGAAGAGCAAGTGATCTTCTAAATCCCTTGCTAGAAGAAGTGACATGTTGCAAAGAAAGGCATACATAATGGGTGCGCAAGTGGGTTATTTCCAACCGTGAACTTCTAGTGGCAGGCAGTGGAAAGAGGTGGTTGCATTTGGTGGCGAAGATCTGAATACACGCCAAAAACTGGGTGCGGTAGGTATGGGGAGAAAAAATTGTTAACTTGGTATACGAAGAAACTGTAGGCGTAGTAAACTGATGAAGACAACCCGAACTGAAAAGATATCCACCAATGAGACAAACGTTAATGTTCGTGGCACTATTCGTAGCCTCGTGTCTCATTCAGCCGCACCATTCCACTCACGAAATCCTTAGACAATACTGCATCCAGGAGGCTTACGCAAAACGTGATCAGTGTCTTCCAGTACAATCGTCGGTGTATTTCGTATCGAAGAAATGGAACAGCTGAACTGGGCGATGGAAACTGAATGGAATTCCATTCTAAGCTGCTGTTTACGGAGGAGGAACAGTGACCAATCTGTGTCCATTCCTTCAGGGGGGTCTCCCTTCCTGTATGTCCATCATGCCTGTAGAAGTATATTAATTGCATGTTTGCGTCTGTATGACTAACATGCCATATTTTATGCGGAAAACGGAGACGATACAATATCCTTTACTGGGCAGAGGCGTTTCGGTCTTCTTCATGCGAACAGATCCCACATCTTTTACGTTAACTTCAACAGCAGACAGTTGCTGTATATTCAACACCACCACCTCGGCTTGGAGATGATGAAAAATCGTCGGGGTCTTCTTGAAAGAACCGTTGTAGTACTTCCGTCTGTATTTGTGCGGAAATTATGGACTCAGACCTGTACACGCTGACATATGAGTCGTTCGCTTTAGCATCGCCAAACAGCAGTCCCATTCAAAAAGTATTACTGATTTCAAATGCATGCTGCTATCTGTTTCCTTAACTTTGTAAGCTTACAATCCTGCTCTTTAAACTAGACATTATGAACAAAAAACGGCGGGGGGGGGGGGGTGTATTGGTGCAGGTAATATCATTAAAAACCGTTACGGGTCTCAACAAATAGACTCACAACAACCAAAAATTTTGCCGACGACGACTGTCTTAAAAACTGGGCATCATCATCATCATCATCATCATCATCATCATCATCATCGTCATCAGGCGCTGAAGACTGTACATTCCAGAAGCTGCACGGCCTGTCACGCGTATACCCACAACTATCTAGAACTAGGTTTCATTGCACGACGTCCGGCAACCAACAGAGGAAATCCTTTCCGCCGAGTTTCATCTGGGGGTGGATCCCGCTATACTGGAATAACAAGTTCCTCCTGCTTTGCACAACAAGTTAACCTTAGAACAGAAAAGCACGTTCAAGGTACCGGTTAGGAACTTAGTTAGCGCAATGTTGTACAGTCAATACGAAGAAACAGAACGTATTGCTAATGGATGTGTCGTGTAGTCAGTGTTTGGGTGAATTTATACTTCATGTCCATGTGTCTTACACTATACACAATACCTCAACATGCAGTCTCCACCACCCATTTCACAATAGTTTCTGTCAAGAACTGACGTTGTGGCTATTTATCAGGCAACAAATCCATAGGTTTTGAACTTAATTTGATTCAGTCCTGCGATATTTTCTGCCACTTACTGCTTCTTACACCTCTCGCAAGTGAAAAACCACCTGTTGTACAGTGGTTCAAGCCCATGGTAAACAGTATTCCCCCTGTAACTTAGGTATGGGAATCTATTCAGCTATCGGAGGAAGGGAAGGACATCCAACCTCGAATGATACCACACTAGGAACACTGTGGTGCTGAAACAAAACAGAGATGACAACTTTCATCTTTACCATCTCAGCAGCTGCGGCACACAACACGCATGGATCCGGCAATTCCTACGATACTGCTGCCAGAGCCCTGACAACGAACGGCGAGTTCTTGCGTTTTGTCTCGGTTAGGAAGACTATTTTAAGCATTTCTGTCTCATGTAATTTATTACATTCAAACTTAGAGTATACTCAACAACTCTGTAGCAAACTGAGTGGATAACGGTGTGTAGTTTTGTGGTTCCTGTCTGATATATGAGCGTCACCAGCAGGTTCGCGATAAATGCAAGCTATGAAGGGGCAATACTGTGGAGTACTCAGTGTAAAATGTTATTTGGGGGTGGGTTCACAACCCCCTATCCTCCGCGCCTGTCAACCACTGTACTTGAGTGCGAGCCGAAACCCTGCAGGATGCGGCAAGGCCGCTAGTTTGCCGTGTCAGGCAAGTGCATCGCCAGCTTGTACCCAGCAGCGCCTGCAGGCAGAAGCTCGGCGCAGCGAGGAAGGAAGCCATCCCGGGAGAAAGCCCGCGGCCGCAGCAGCTGAACCGTTACCTGCTGGCGGCGAGGAGTGGGGGAGGCACAAAGGCCGGCCGAGGCGCACATTCCAGCAAGCCGATGCACCTCCTCAACTGCTACATTCTGCCTGCAAAAGCGGCCTGCCTTTCCCCAAAAGTTGCCAGCGTGCCGGAAAGGCGGTTCACGGGGAATAACTCAGTACTTCCGACATCTGATCGAAAAAAATGAAATTTATAATTAATTTGGAGAAATCCCGCTTCAGTTGCACCAGGACCGGTTTCGGGATTTCAAAATCCCATCTTCAAGTGTATGAAATTACTGCATTTTAACACACAACATGCGGAGCTCCAATCACTACATATTGGCAGCTGCCCGCCGCCAGGCAGCCGCGCGATAGAAGCGCCAACCATTACTGTTAATTTCCACCAACATGTAGTGACTGCATCTCTTGCACTGACTGGGCGGATCCCAAGTTATGTGTTACCAAAAGTAATGATTCATACACCTGAAGACGGGGCTTCAAAATACCGAAGCCGGTCTAGGTTTGAATAAATAAGTAGTACAACTGAAGCGGATCTCTCTAAATGTCCTACGTACCAAATCTCGTGGAAAAAAAGGACTTCATATTATCTCTCCTGACGAAAATAAATTTGCTTACATCGTATTCAAATTTAAATGTTAGAAAGTGTTCTCGAGCTATTTATCTCGAGTGTAATCTTGCACAGAGTTGCAATGCGGACGATTGGCGTTTAAGACAAAAGTGGAATACAAGCTTTTGATATGTGATGTTACAGAAGACTGAAAATAACTAGTTGGCTAGATCAAGTAACTAACAAAGAGACATTGATAGCACACACTCCGAGGCACCAAAGAAAGACTCGTCAATTTGGTAAGGAGGGGAATCTGGGGTGTAGAAGTTTTAGTGCAGGTATGAAGATTGAAGATACTTCCACAAAACAGGCTGACGTGGAAAGTAGCATCAAACCAGTGTGAAAGGAACAACAACAATCATAGTTTCGTTTTGGAACTGTAACGGCAGCCATGTTTCCAGACTATTTTACTACTTCGAAAGTTCGTCAAAAATATTACGCGAGCAGCCGTTATGCTATTAAGATTTCGCCGTCTCGTAGATAATGAGGTTCCACGAGCACTTTTATGTTTACTATGTATATATGTAGTGTGTTTTTTCGAACATGTTCGAAAGAACAGACACCATTTTGATCCAGTAGCCACTATGAACTAAGACACAGAGGAATTACAGACATTGGCTGCGAGTGAACATTGATGTAAGACCGGAAGAACACACCACACACAATATCCAGAAGAGTCCAGAAAAATGTAGACACACTTTGATAGTTAATATCTTTGCAATTTTGCGCGGTAGCGTAGTGCATTGTTTTCTCAACAGAGCTTGACGAGCATTTTCCAACAGACGACAGTGCAGCAATGACTGAAGTATGATTGTCATTTGAGCAACGCAAGGCCGTACTGGAAGTACGGAAACATGGTGGAGCTACAACAGCAATGGCGTATTGTGTACGGAACTGAGCCATGAACACGTACAACAATTTATCGTATTTGGGATAAATTTGAAGCCGACGGTACTGTTGAGGATGCGCATAATGAAAGATCTGGCCAACCAAGTCCAGACTTCGACGCTGCTGTGTTGCCAAATTTTAATATGTCGCCTCAAAAATCTGCGAAGCAGTGTGCACGAGAAGGCGGGTAAGCCAAATCAAGAGTGCGGCGAATTCAGAGGGTTAATAATAATGTGTGACTAGGGCCTCCCGTCGGGCAGACCGTTCGTCGGGTGCAAGCAAAGTGGAAATTGTACATTCCAAGATTGCTGCAAGCTATGAACGAGGACTACCCAGATCGAAGGATGTAGTGCTGCGAGTAGTCTGAAATCATATTCGCCAGGATGAACGGATTGCAGGGATGGTTATCTTGACTGACTAGGTGCAATTCAAACTGAATGGTACTGTAAACCGCCCAATTGCGTGTACTGGGTTCCTGAAAATCCTCGCGATGTCTTTTAAGATACGGTGGTCAAGGAAGGTTATTTCAAATTAACCCCGCTCATGCGTATCTACCAGCCCAAAACCCCTCTACTCCATCGAAGCAGTTTCGCTACAAATTCAAAAGTAACTACAAGATGGGCGAGAAGTCATTGTACCCCTGTAATTCCTGTTTAGTATCAAATGATTTTATGCAGGTTGCAAGCTATGTTACTTCTTATCACTTGTTGGTATTCATGTTTACGTAATTTCGCAGTCACAGTCGAGTTTTAATCTGATGGCATGGCAGATGTGGCCGATCATAGGTAAGCCATTGAGGAGCGCTTACTGACAAATGCGTGGGTGCACGAAAGACAACATACCGGGCGGAAAATGAGAGATTGTGGGAGCATACAAGATTAAATAATGCTCGATCGCGAAATGCAACACTTCTGGATTGGGAAAGATGTGCTTTTCACTTTCGGTTGTGTTAAAAGACACGCCGTGGGTGGAAGGAAGAAGACAGGTGAAGACACATGTGCCAGAGTCTCTGCTTCGATTTAACAATCTGCTACCAAGTCGACACGTGAACGTGCTTCGGAACACGTATATCGAGGACAGCAATATGAGGTCACATGAGGAAGACGTTTTTGATCGACGTTCGTCCACCAATCACAGACCGAAATTAGTGAGTTTTAGTACGCCGTGCTTTCTTAATTTCCAAACGCTGTGAGACGTGCCGAAGTTATATTTTCTGATGAATTTGCCATTTATCGCAAATGACGTGCTAGAAATATTGTCGTTTGGGACAAAAAGAATTCTTATTACAACAATCAAGTTAGAAAGGAACCCCCTGTAAATAATGATGTGGGCAGCGATGACATCACATCAGCTTGGTCCGTGCTTTTTTTGAAGCAACTGTCAATGGCGGAAATTATTTACACATGTTAAATCCTGGTTAATACCTCAGCTTGAGGAAAGGAGCTGTCTCCTTACGCTCTTACAGTGCTTGAGTTCCTACACGAACAGTTTCCAGGATGCTGGATCTGTCGTGATTCATCAGCTCCCTTCAAATGGGCACCAGGAAGTCCTTACCTCCGCAACCCAAAAACCCGTTATGCCGATGCATCTGCATATCGTTATGCTACAAATGAACTGTGCAATGTTGCTGAGGATGATTTTGCACGATAACATCGGACATGCTCAAAATTTTGTCGGGAAGCATTTGGAGGCATAGGGAAATGTGTTTACAGTTCGATGGGAAACATACCGATAAATTGCACATTTAATACGTTTCAGTCTGCAAACATGGGTGCTGTTATAGTTCCAAAACGAAACGATGATTGTTGTTTTCTTGTTTTTCCTTTTAGACTGGTTTGGTGCTGCTTTCCACGTCAGCCTTTCATGTGGAAGTATCTTCAATCTTCGTACCTGCACTAAAACTTCTACGCCCCAGATTGTGGTGTATCCGATAATTCGTTTACGAACATCGGTCGGAAAGGTCTGACCTTAAGGTCTTTATCCTGTGACCTCTCATTGTTGTCCTTGATGTACAGAGTTCCGAATCACGTTTACGTATCGACTCCATAGGAAATTGTTCAATCGAAGCAGGGCTCTGGTACGTGTTTCTTCTTCTGTTCAAAATTGTTCAAATTGCTCTGAGCACTATGGGACTTAACTTTTGAGGTCATCAGACCCCCTACACTTAGTACTACTTAGACCTAACTAACCTAAGGACATCACACACATCCATGCCCGACGCAGGATTCGAATCTGCGACCGTAGCGGTCGCGCGGTTCTAGGCTGTAGCGCCTAGAACCGCTCGGCCACCCCGGCCGGCTCTTCTTCTGTCTTCTTCCTTTCCACTCCGCGGTCTGCCTTCTCGCGCACCCTGTATAGATAATCTGATACAACATTTTATATAAATGTGACAGAGAGATGCTTACTGTATTAAGGAGTCTGAAGATGGCACAATATACACCGAATTCAATTGTAAATAAAATAAGACCTACAGATACTACATAAGAATATAGTTAACAGCTGTGATCTGAAAATGTGCAATTTCTTGTCTCGGACGGACGGTGTTTCCACTTTCGCTCCTGGGCTACGCAAAGTGACGGCGCGTTGACGTTCATCTTAGCGTGAACACACACCAACTGAGAGCGATGTCGCCTTCCGCACCACGTGACTGCGTTTACGCTGGGCCGCACGCTGCGACCGAAGGCGAGGTACGGCGCATTCCGCCGGCGTGTGCGGCCTGCCCGGGAACAGGAAGAGGAACGCAGGAATTAAAAACGGACCCGCCCGCTGGCACAGTCAGATGGGGCCGCCACTTAACCGCAGACAACTGGGCCGGCGCGACGCCCGGAATTTCGCAATAAAGCGTCGGGGACGGCGGCCGGAGGCGGCGCCAGATTCCCAGAGCCGGCAGGCGCCGCCCGCGACCGCAGACGCCTAATTGCGCCCCAGGTCTCGCCGGGGGCGTTAATTGCGAACCCGCCGGGGTTGCGCCGATTTTGTTCATTCCGGCGTCGCCGTCACATTACGCTCAGCGCGCCTGATTAGCGCTCCTGCCGCTTCCTGCGGTTCGGCGCTGCTCTGCCAGGTAATTGCTTGTCTCTTACCTGCATCACCGAACGCTACGACCTGCAAACAACTGTGTCACTGTCGCGCCGGCCGGCTGTACACGGTCTCTGCTCCCAGACATACCATTTATTAGGATGGTGCATAAGTTCGTAGCGTATTTGTTGTTGGTATTCCCGTTGATATGGATTTATTTAACAAGCCATTTTTTATTTGTAGTTCACTATTGTTTTTTGAGTTTATATGTTATTTTTTGATTTGGAGATAAATCAGTGGAGCTGTGGACTCTAGAAAATGGAGTGCCAACTGGAGAAATCTAAACATTTCCGACACATTCTTCCGATTCGCGTTCGGTAGAGGCGTGATGTCAGCGGAAGCAACCAGAAACATTTGCGCCTTGTCTGGGCATAATGCCACTGGGCAGAGCACTGCAGGAAAATGGGTTTATCGTTTTAGGAAGGATCATTTTGCCATGAGTCAGCCTCCACGCTGATGAAGACCTTCGGGGTTTGATGTAGATGTTTTAAAAGCATTTATCCATAATGATCGACGTCAGTGTATTCATGAAGTAGCCAAGGTGATGGACTGTGATCATTTCACCATCGTGTGACAATTGCATGCAATGGGTAAAGTTCAAAAATCGGATTTATGTGACCGCATGCTCTAAGATAAAAATCACAAAAATCATCAGGCGGCCATATGTTCATCTCTGCTTGCTTGTCTTCGATTGGTTTCTGAACAACATTGACCATTCCTATCATTTATTTTTACGGGTAATGATAATAGGTGTCTTTCTGCCAAAACAACAAAGCCACGGTTGAGCCCAAACAAAGAAGCAACTCCCAGTACAAGGACAAAAAAGTTCTACAGTTCTCAGCACAATGCGATGAATGTTTTGTAATCAGTGTAGTACGGGAATAAACAAAAGAGGCTGTAGTGGCAATACGCGGTACCGAAGAACAGTATCATTCTCTAAGAACGAGAATTGAAATGGAGAACAGAGTAATTTATGTATTTAGGAAGCAGGATCACTAGAATTTTTTTTTCATACTGTGGGGCCACAGCCATATTACATATTCAATCAAGATGGTATACTCAGTGATAAAGCAGCAGGCTTTACCAGAAATATTGACCCTTAGACAATGTGTCTAATAGTGTATTTTAAATAAGACAGTATGCCATCTAAGGCACTGTATAACACTTAAAACACTTGATAATGGCACTTTGAAGCCGAAATCATGATCGTGTAAATGTAACACTGCAAATAAAGAACAGTCTAATGGCGGTACTGATTTTAAAGAGGATCACGAGAGGTGGTAGAAGCAGGGAAGAAATTGTGTGCAGAATACACTAGACCGAATTGCATTTAATTTGAGAAAGAACGTACTTGAAAGCAAACCATCCGTCTCGAAATAATATGGATCTTAAAAGCATTTGTTTAAAGTGTTGCCGTGGAAGCGTGTAAAACTTTGGCAGCAGCAAAAAAGTAGACGTTGACAGCGCACAAGAAACCAGCTCTCTGAAGGCGCAACCAAACTCATAGGACATATTTTCCGGCAATAAGATATCTGCGACAACAGCAGAAGCAGCTACTGAGAGAACAAACTGACATGGTCGACCAAGAATGTCAAGAGGAATGGAGGGTGCGCTACGTACGGTACGCGGAAATGAAGAGGCAGACAACAGTAGAATGGCGCACTGCTGCAAACCAATCACACCTTGTACACCGAAGAAGAGGAAGATGACGATATCATTAGTCATCTACCCATCTACATCTAACATTCAGCACTCTTTTGTAGCACCACTAAGCTTCTCTTCTTGCTTCATTTGTTTGTCGTTCACGTTTCGCTGGCTTACCGGGCTACAGCCCATACATACACCATTAGAAAAGACTTCCCAACAAATTTATATTTTGTGTTAATAAATTGCTCTTCTTTGTAGAACGCTTTTCTTACTATATAGTACGTATATGGGCGAGTATTTTTGTTGCCCCACTAATGCTACTATTGTCGGTTAAAACAAAAGAGTGTGATTTTTAAACGAAAAACTGTTTTTTTAACGGTATTGGAAAGCTCTTGATCTACATCTACATCCATACTCCGATAGCCACCTTATGGTGTGTGGCGGAGGGTACTTTGAGTACCTCTATCGGTTCCAGTCTCGTATTGTTCGTGGAAAGAAAAATTGACGGTATGCCTCTGTGTGGGCTCTAATCTCTGATTTTATTCTCATGGTCTCTTCGCGAGATATACGTAGGAGGGAGCAATATACTGCTTGACTCCTCGGTGATGGTATGTTCTCGAAACTTCAACAAAAGCCCGTACCGAGCTACTGAGCGTCTCTCCTGCAGAGTCTTCCACTGGAGTTTATCTATGATCTCCGTAACGCTTTCGCGATTACTAAATGATCCTGTAACGAAGCGCGCTGCTCTCCGTTGGATCTTCTCTATCTCTTCTATCAACCCTATCTGGTACGGATCCCACACTGGTGAGCAATATTCAAGCAGTGGGCTAACTACTGTAACCTACTTCCTTTCTTTTTGGATTGCATTTCCTTAGGATTCTTCCAATGAATCTCAGCCTGGCACCTGCTTTACCGACGATCAACTTTATATGATCATTCCGAGATAATTTATGGAATTAACTGCTTCCAGTTGCTGACCTGCTATATCGTAGCTAAATGATGAAGGATCTTTCTTTCTATGTATTCGCAGCACATTAAAGTTTTCTACATTGAGATTCAATTGCCATTCCCTGCACCATGCGTCAATTCGTTGCAGATCCTCCTCCATTTCAGAACAATTTTGATTGTTACAACCTCTCGATGTACTACATCATCATCATCATCATCATCATCATCATCATCATCATCCGCAAAAAGCCTCAGTGAACTTCCGATGTCATCCACAAGGTCATTTATGTGTATTGTGAATAGCAACGGTCCTACGACACTCCCCCCGCGGCACACCTGACATCACTCTTACTTCGGAAGACTTCTCTCCATTGAGAATGACATGCTGCGTTCTGTTATCTAGGAACTCTTCAATCCAATCACACAATTGATCTGATAGTCCATATGCTCTTACTTTGTTCATTAAACGAGTGTGGGGAACTGTGGTCGAACGCCTTGCGGAAGTCAAGAACACGGCATCTACCTGGGAACACCCGCGTCTACGGCCCTCTGAGTCTCGTGGACGAATAGCGCGAGCTGGGTTCACACGATCGTCTTGTTCGAAACTCATGCTGGTTCCTACAGAGTAGATTTCTAGTCTCCAGAAAAATCTAGTACAGTGATACAATGGTTGTTAATGCTGGCATTTAAATTTTTCTCAGAAAAATTCGATGCATGTGGAAAAATTCAAAGACAAGCCGACCGATATCAACTCTCGTTTGAAACGGGTCATTTCCCACAGCGTTCGGCGAGTGCCGGTCGCTATTGTGGGTGACCGTGCCAGTCTGCCAGTTTCCGTGAATGTGCTGCTCTTCTCCAGGCTGGAGATAAAGGGCGGGCTTCTCTTAATCCGGCTAACGGGTGCTGCCCCAACCGACTGGGTGGGCTGCCAACGCGAGGGCTTTTCCCACAGAATGGCTGGCGTTTCCTGGTACCCTTTGATAACAAATTTCTGAAAGTGTAGACAGACAACAGCAGGTTCGTTTGAGCAGTTGCCAGAGAGCGCTCGAGTAACGCCGTACAGCGCATGTTCAGCTACGATGACGTAGGCAGCCCGTGCTTTGTGTTTGCTCTGCTCGCACGTTTTTCGTCACATTTCTGTTTGGAATTTCATCACGTGGCCATGTGCAGCCCTGCGGCATATTGAGAGGACGTAGGAAGTTGTACCTGGAGCAATTGTATCATATCCTACCCCGGTAAGGAATTCTAACAAGGAAGCAGTTCTTGGCGTATTATTCATTTCAAAATTAGACTCTACAGCGCAAAGTACGCTAACATTTTGCTATGAGGTGACTAACATTTTTTTTTTACACCAACTCTAAAATGTGCAACAAATTAACAAGGTTGTCTTTGAGGCAAAGAACCTGTACAAATGACAGTTTACGTTCTTCTCTACGAATAAATATAAACCGATGTGTGGAGTTAAAATGATAAAGCACGGTATGCTGCCAGTCTACAATTTAGCGTAGAACGGCGTTCCATAAATTTAAGACGAATACAGACGAATGCAACACAAAGAAATAACGTCCAGCCTAGAGGAAGTACTACACAAATGTCTCCTGATCGAAAATCATCGTGTTTCACAGAAAGCAGATTTGAAAAATTCTGCCAAAGCTGTCAATATATTTGAAACAAAATATTTAATTCAAAACTACTGACCATAATTGCCTTCTTAGTCAGTTTCAAGCGAATATTTACGAATGTTCGTACGTACATAGCATTTAGCAGTAAGAGATCTTACGGTGTTATAAATGAAAAAGGACATCAGAGACTACTCCAAGAGCATCGGAATTCTGTAAAGTATACTAAAATGCTTAATTCGGGTTCAAGTGCACACTTTTATGTCCAGATTTACATTGAAGTACTTGACATTCGGCTTTTCTATGTGATTTCCGGGATACCAATTTTCTTCGAGCGCCAGTACTGTATTATCTCATGTTTGGTTCATTGATACAGTATAATGCCATTCGTGCCAGAAAATGAAAATATGCATTTGAAATTGAAGTAAATTGAAGCTAGCCAATAGTGTGGAATGAAACACTTCGTTTCAAATAACCTCACTGCCTAGGCGCCGAAGATTAATGAAAACAAATTTCTCTTGCAAACCGACAAAAAGGACTTATGTAGACGATTAAATAACACAAAATCAGAAAATTGTTAACTACTAACTTAATTTAGTCTTTCATGATCATGGCAATGTATATCAATTCATTTGATGCCTTCCGGACACAGAAATCTGTTTTGTTTTCATTTGAGCGGGAACTGTAAATTAAGTGAGAACAGAAATATCACGAAACATCGACATGGGTCACGTGGAGAATGACACCCCACTATAAATTAAATCGTTCTGCACATGCGCGAATCCGGCAGCTTGAACACGTTAGAAAAATTTTTCCGGGTAGCATTTGGCTTCTTGCTGCCACTGCTCATACGGCAGCCAGCCACTCTTTAAGTAGCCTGAAGCGGGAGAAGGCACTGCTAATCCGCGAATACAGCTCTGCGCATGCACAGGAGCCCGCTAGCAACTGTTCAAATGAAGTTAGCACTTTACCGTTGTACTCCGAGCTTTGGTACGAAATGGCCGATGTCTGTGACCACTTTCTGCTCTGGAGGCTGATTGGCCGAAATGTCAGTACGTGAAAATAACGTCGTGGAGCTGTGGCGTTTCTCTAGATGTGGAAAGGTAAGAAGCGTCCCGAATGGTACACCCTTTAGAGCGCGTGGTAACGTCTTAATCTGTTGCTTGTTTTAGAGTTGAAGGTTTGATGCTAGCGAGCGTGTACTGACTTAACTAGGCGACGGCATAACAGAGCGTGGAACGATGGGCTACGTAGAGACGTCGTCTGACGGACGAAGCGGACTTGGCTCGGCGTGACTTGGAGAAATGACGAAACTGGTTAACTGCAGCTGGATTTAAGCCCCGTTTCCCACGATGCCAGATCCCTCGGTCACTGACTCTACGCACAATAAATACCAGTATCTAGACAATTGCATCAAATCTTGTTTGTTATTCGTTGCACTATGCGATCTTTGTGTTTCAAAGTAAGTCTGTAGTTTTACGAAACAAATCAACTTACGAGCTATCAGAATTTGCCGATTTCTTATACTCAGAAATTATGTGTAAAAATTCTGAGCGCCCACGTGACGACGGACATAGTTAACCGCAATTCTATTATTTAAAGTGGATATAATCGAATTAGCATCAGTTACGAGGCAAAAATGTGTTGCAGTCGTCTGAAGGAATATCAGCACCTGGTATGACCTTTGGCCGAATATATCCTTTGCGCTTCCATAAGCTCACTGCGACATTCCTTACTGTGGAGGTATTTTGTTCTCTTTTTGCTCCTCCTGAGAGTTAAGCATCTCCTTTAACTATTACCGTGCTCCGAATGACTGTACAAGCTTAAAACGTTCTCGTAAACTGCTCAACCTGTATAGCATTTCCAACATTTTAGCCGAAAATGAACGGAACTGAGCTACAACCAGCTCGCACCATTTCCTCTAGCGCATAAATTTTTAATTCGCATCTCTCTCTCTCTCTCTCTCTCTCTCTCTCTCTCTCTCTCTCTCTCTAACTTCTGCTCATTTCATGATTTGGTTTTCGCACGTGATGATTCCAGCTAGTGCTTTTTTATCGAAATCGCGAAACTGTTTTCGCGTTCATTTTTATCGAAATTACGGACTGCAGCTTTGAGCTCTCCAGTTACAAAATATTTATTGGCAAAAACAAAAACAGAGCGGCAAGCTTCGCATTATGAAATCCCTCTATACTGCACAGACGACAAAAAACATGCACGTAGAACATTCGCAAATTATTGTGGGGCCAAATACAACGAACGCTACATTCTGTTTGACTGGACTGCACTATTTAATACGCAGCTACCTGGGAGAAATAGTGCCGAAGTAAGCAGCATCAGTTTCACAAGCGAACAACTGAAGACGGAAGCAAATGTTGGAGACGGACAAAAACATAAACGCCCGCAGGTGCCCAAATTACAATATCCCCCCCTCCCCTCCACGAGAGTGTAGAACTGCCTGAAACACTGCTGCAATCCGAGCTGCAAAACCGCAAACTTGAGCTTGCAAGTTTTATTATTTAAAACGGTGCGGACACGGACCGAAATGCTGTATGTAGGGGGCGGAGAGGCACTCATTGGCTAACGTGTGTGGTCGTTAAGAGCCCGCTACACACACACACACACACACACACACACACACACACGCACGGAGAGAGAGAGAGAGAGAGAGAGAGAGAATCTGCTCGCCGCCACCATGCAGCCGTTACTGTGGAATTTCTTTCCTACTTCTCGAACAGTTGATGCGCCAACTGCCAGAAGGAAAGAGCGCAGTCTCCATCTCTCGCCCTTACTTTAAGGGATTTAAAAAATTGCAGTCTCTCTTAATTTACAGCACATGTGACAGTTTTCTGAAACTACGCTGAATAATTAGACACATGGCACAAGGAAAGTTAATAGGGGGAAAGAAATGACCACTTCCAACACAGTCTGGTCACTTTACTACCACGTGGCTTCCGTTATTTGACGTAATAAGGGTCCAGTGAATAAAAGAGTGATTCAGCCATTATTACGTATGCAATTAAACAGAACAGCAAGTCTTGTCTTTAAAAAAATTATTTTTGGTATTGCCGCTTTCAGCAATTTCGTCTAAATTATTCTTCGCAGTAGTTAAGAGCTGACTGACACACTCCACTGAGAAAAGTAAACTCAACACTGTTAAGTCAAAGTATTAGAAGTGCCCGTTGCTTGGATTCCAATCTACGGAGGTCGTGAAAAAAGAATTACTAATTCTGCCAGAGACCGTAAACATTTCCAGTCAATCACCACAAGCAAGTTTTAAAATTCACGTTACCTTCGTGTTATAACGCACGATGTTGGTCATTTCTTCTTAACCTAAAATATTTCCACAGCAAAGGAAAGAGTGTATAGGAGAAATCAGGACTTCCAGCTGCCTATTAGCTTCTCTAGAACGATTGCCTCCACCTCCTCGGCCATCCGCACACGCTTCCCGCCCAATTCAAATTTTCAATGTAGGCTTAAGCACTGCCCCCATTCATTCGCTCTACTACTCGTAGCATTCGCTGTCCCGCAGGGATTATCAATCTGTGTACGGTTTCACTGCGTGTCTGATCACCAGGCGACGGATCAGAGTAAAATTCCCGGTACACTTCGTTGATGGGAGAAGTGAAACGAGGTGCATCCAGTACCGTGAGGCCAATAGAGCTACTTAAACGAGCAGTAGAGCTTCAAGCAGTTTGCTGACCTCATATCCTTCATAAGGAATCCCAATCGTACTGTACCATTACATTCTTCTTTGAAGACTACCTGTAACACATTTAAAAAGCATACGGCTTCGCTATAAAAAACACAGTCGCTTAGATATCTTGGTAGCAGCAACCTCTCCCTTTTTATTCACTGTCACTTTCCTGAAACGACTCATCAATCTCTTCCGAATGAATTTGTGGTCTTATAGCGCTCGCAACTGCATATTTGTTATATCTGACAACCACTTTGTGAAGTGACGAAGCAGCGATGTTCTCTTCAGCATCCGTGGGTTATCCTGGTTTTGCTCCCAGCACGGATAGATGCACTACTTAAATTAGCACAATCTAGGTTTGTTGGGCGAAGAACGAAGGGTTTTCGGATCGAGGTCGACAACATGTGCAGTAGACATAATTAAATAATCGAAAAAGAGTGTACAATAACGAAACTCATTTACAACTTACTTATCTTATCAAAGCATTCGATAATGTTGATACAAACTATTGTGCACTGTGAGGGAAAGAGGAAGTCGACGGCATCTAACTTTCAAAGAGTCTATAAAAAGCACACGACTGTAATTTTAGATATAATTAATACTCTTAACACGTTTTGTAACCACAGATAAACGAGCCAGAGAAGGGTGCAGCTTCTCACACACAAGGTACGGGGCCAGTAATTTCGTTACGTTTGGACGTTAGGACCTGCGTAAGTCCTGAAAGGTTACGGAAAAGGCTACGAACTGCTATATATGTTCCCGAATTTATGCTCCACTTGAAGGCAAGATGGAATCTTATTATTGTAATATACTAAAGCCAGTACTTGACAAAAGTTAACAGTGCAAAAACTGAATTACAAAAGAAGTTTCCGTAATTTCGTCCCCCACAAAAATTCACTGAAGTAAAATCAATTTTTCCTTTCTAACATTGCCAGGCAGTTTCACTACTATGAATCACTTGAATGTTATGAATGAATGATCTTTTCGAGTTCTTTCAGTCTTCCAGAGATGTGTACCATATGAATTTTTAAGTCTGTGTAGATAAACAGCATGTTTCTGTAAAGCAAGCCATTTCGTGCGTTTCCCATGTCAAAAACAAAGTAAAGTAATTTTTATAAATAGCAAATAAAATTCGTGTTAAACAACAGTTCCAAATTTCGTTCCGAGGAGGTAAACGGAACTGCACCGGGGACGAAATTACGAACATCCCCAGATTTCCAGAGTGAAATTTTCACTCTGCAGCGGAGTGTGCGCTGATATGAAACTTCCTGGCAGACTAAAACTGTGTGCCGGACCGAGTCGTTGAGCACTTGCCCGCTAAAGGCAAAGGTCCCGAGTTCGAGTCTCGGTTCGACACAGTTTTTATCTGCCAGGAAGGTTCATCCCCACATTTATTACATCGGCCGCTATAGCAACATAAATCAAACCCTTGACTATAACGATTGCACACCAGTAACTGCAACACACGATTGAAGTACTGCCCAGAAGTTGAACCGAAATCAGTGCTCACTCTAACAAGGGAACCTCCCCATCGCACCCCCTCCAGATTTAGTTATAAGTTGGCACAGTGGATAGGCCTTGAAAAACTGAACACAGATCAATCGAGAAAACAGGAAGAAGTTGTGTGGAACTATGAAAAAATAAGCAAAATATACAAACTGAGTAGTCCATGCGAATATAAAGGACAGTATGAGCTCAGGAGCGCCGTGGTCCCGTGGTTAGCATGACCAGCTGCGGAACGACAGGTCCTTGGTTCAAGTCTTCCCTCGAGTGAAAAGTTTAACTTTTTATTTTCAGTTTATGTGACAAACACTTATGTTTTCATCACTTTTTTGGGAGTGTTTATCACATCCACAAGAAAACCTAAATCGGGCAAGGTAGAAGAATATTTTTACCCATTCGCCAAGTGTACTAGTTAGGTGAGTCGACAACATATTCCTGTCATGTGACGCACATGCTGTCACCAGTGTCGTATAGAATATGTCAGACGTGTTTTCCTTTGGAGGAATCGGTTGACCTATGACCTTGCGATCAAATGTTTTCGGTTCCCATGTCCTTTCCCACGTCCTTTCGTCAACTAATCGCAAGGTTTTGCGGTGCGGTCGCAAAACACAGACACTTATTACAGTGAAAAGAGACGTCAATGAACGAAAGGACAGATCATAACTTTGCGAAAATAAAATTTTCAGTCGAGGGAAGATTTGAACTAAAGACCTCTCGTTCCGTAGCTGCTCACGCTAACCACGGGACCATGGCGCTCCTGAGCTCACATTGTACTTAATATTGCGTATCTTGCATATGGACTACTCAGTTTGTATATTTTGTTTATTTTTCATAGTTCCACACAACTTCTTCCTGTTTTCTCGATTGATCTGTGTTCAGTTTTTCAAGGCCTATCCACTGTGCCAACTTATAACTAAATCTGAGGGGGGTGCGATGGGGAGGTTCCCTTGTAAGAATTCCAGGCTATTAATATGACTGCTACATTAACTCACCTCAGCATAAAAAAATAAATTCCTTCGTACAAGCACGCTACACGTGCTCCACACAAGAAACTCTGCAGCTAAACATTTGTCCCCAGCTGTGGAAACCGAAAATTCCTGCGCGGGACGAAATTAGGAGCGGGTACGATACTAGGGCCCTTAACCTATTGTTCAACAGTTATTTAGGTGTCGCAAGCCGGAAATGAAAGATTATAGGGAGACAATTAAGATTAGCAGAAAGCCCCGCTTGCATTGTCTTTTAGCCGAGCGAGGTGGCGCAGTGGTTAGAACTGGACTCGCATTCGGGAGGACGACGGTTCAATCCCGCGTCCGGCCATCCTGATTTAGGTTTTCCGTGATTTCCCTAAAGCGCTCCAGGCAAATGCCGGGATGGTTCCTTTCAAAGGGCACGGCCGACTTCCTTCCCCGTCCGACTTCCTTCCCCGTCCTTCCCTAATCCGATGAGACCGATGACCTAGCTGTCTGGTCTCCTTCCCCAAACCAACCAACCAACCATTGTCTTTTATATAGACACGACGCCCATTGCTGACTGAGAATGAAGATTACCGACAAAACATTTATTAGGTACGATTTTGCGAAGAGTGGCGTTTGTTGATTTCAGGAAAGAAGACCAAATCAATGGCTTTTAAAGGAAAACACCCTTTGCGGACAAAAATTATGATGCGCAACAGAATAACAGAAGACGTCAAATATTTCAGCTTTTTAGGTTGGGACGTCAACATGTGAGTACGAGTACGACGAAGATTTTAGAAATTAGCAAGTCTGGAAATAGAAGTGGAGCAATAAGGGGAAGCTGTAAAGAGCTGACGGATTTTAAAATTAGGAAATCAATAAAACAATAGAAAATAGGAGAAACTGGAACGAACATCTAGAAAGATTACCTCTCCAGATATGACGATTTAACCCAGTTGGGAGGAGTTAAGAAAGGGTACCATAACAGGCGCACAATAAAGCTTAATACTTGAAGTGAAGATCATGATATACTGTACGTACGTTAAGGGATGCGTCCTCTAAATTCTGACCCATCGTTGTGTTTGCGCGAGGTAAATAATGCCAGCAACCAGCCCCACTACGACATTCAGTATGTTCAGAGGACTGAACTGGCTCGTTCTTCACACGTCTCCTTGTTTGTGCGACACTTCGATCGAGACGGGGCCATTGCGACGGCTGGACATGAATCTGAAACACGGACGGCGACCGAATCTGGCAGCGCGCCAAGATTCCTCACCAACCCCTGTCGCATTCGAGAGAGACACGACCAGGAGCTTCTACTGCTCTCACACGGAAAAGGAACACCGCATAGGCGCGCACACATTCCCGCCGACAAACCGTGTCAGCAGTCCACGTTGAAGAGGGCGCTGAGTCTGCGTACGCCGAATGGAATGGTAGCTAGAAGAACGTTGAGGATCAATGGTAAAACTATCAGGGGAGTTCGAGAAGAAACGAGCCGGAGGCTGGACTGCGCAAACCGGTGACAGGAGGGTAGTATCGCTGCGTGTGTAACGAAGTGTGGTTCCGACCAGAGCATCGACGAATGTCACAAGTGTACGGCGAACACTGCATGTCCCTTGCAAGGGTCAAGGCGTGGCACAAGCGCTTCAGGGAAGGACGGGTGTCGTTAGCCAATGATGCACGGTCTGGAGGACCACACTGCATTACCGATGATATCGTCCAGCTGCAGCTGGTGGATGCACTCATTACTCAAGACCACCGAGTGGCAGTGAAAGCCATAGCCGCCTTGGTCGTATTGAGTGTCGGAGGTGTTGACACCATCATAAAGGAACGACTGCACATGTGCAAAGTGTATGCCCAACGGGTGCCCCACAGTCTTCAATAACACAAGGAAGCATGTCGAATGGCCCAGTCTTGCTCATCTGCAGCGCTATGGTCGGGAAGGGAATGCATCCCTGGCACGAGTGGTGGCTGAAGATGAGTCATGGTGTCATCATTTCGAACCAGAATCAAAACGACAAAGTCTCCAGTGGAAGCATCCAGGGTCACCACCACAAACAAAAGCCAAGGCCATCCACACGAGTGCAGGGAAGGTTATGCTGACGTTTTTCATAGACCAAGATGCCCCCTTCTGATTCACTTCCTGCAGCACGGGACAACAGTGAATGCCCAGCGTTACTAGCAAAACTTGTTCCACGACAATGCAAAGCCTCATAAGGCTAACACAGTCGCGACACTCCTGCAGAAACTGAAATGGGAGGTTCTCGGCCACCCTCCATACAGTCCGGACCTCTCTCTGTGATTACACCACTTTCGGTCCCCTTCAAAAGGCTTCGAGGGGGCAAACGAGTCACCTCGGACGACGACGTCTAGCTGTACGTGAGGAACTGGTTAACATCACAGCCCTGGGAATTTTATGAGAGCCAGTCACCGCCTTGTTTCACAGTGGGACAAGTGTCTCAACAGCCAGGGTCAATACTCCTAACATACTGATACTGGTTCCTGTAATTAAGCCTCCAGTTCGTTTTTTTTATTTTTATTTTTTTAACGCCCTTTATAAAATGGAGCTAGAGAGTGAAACAGATTACCGTGGCGTAGTGAAATATAAAGCAGTTAATGATGAAGTCTGGTCTGCAGATAACGTTTTGTTGTCCATCTTGAACGATCATGCAAGGCTGAAGACAAGACTGACACATATCTCACAGCTACCTTATTCAAACATTCGCTCAGTGTTTTGCTCAGTCGTTCCGAAACAGTTATCGTGGAAGAAGTGTTAGTGACGACGGTTGCACTATGTGCTCTTAAATTGAAAAAAAAAAAAAAGTCTTTACGGTGGTCCTGGTATTGGTTATTGAAGAAAGGGACACGGTCCAATGTGAATGTTCTCAGAGAACTAAAGCAGGAATCAGTTGAGTTGCGCAATTGCCTACGTATGGACGTTTGTAACCGCAGAAAATGAAAGGGAAGCCCCCACGAGAGACTCACCGCAACGTCAAGGATTTTAGCAATTGGCAGGGGCGACAAGGACGTCGATTTGCCTAATTTAGTATGAGGGGCGCAATAAATAATGGTTGTTGGTCACGAAAATTACAAGTGATTTTTAATACTTCACTCCCTTTCAGAATCTCTTATGCATGTCCGTCATCTTCCACATTCAAGAAGGAAAGTACATGTAAGTATCACAAAGAAGGTTTATATATTTCTTTCGATTCAGATACATATCTTATGGACGCTTTTATTTTCACACTCTCTTTGCTGTAAGCTGTTCTAAACGAGTTGCTCTTTTTTGGGGACCAACTATTTTGTTGCTTCACGAACCAGTTCATCGTACTGATTAACTATCGCAGCGTATGTCTGGTTCTTGTCTCGGTTGCTATAATCCTTAGATTTTGCTTGCCAGAGCCAAGTCAGACTTTGGTACAACTCTCTGTATTCCGTGACAAATTCGCGAGTCCAGTATCGTACTACTATGCACGCAACAAAATGACAGTTGGAATCTCTAGCGTCACCAAGGGTAGACTGGCAGCAGAGCTTAGTTCGAGCGATGAGAGTGACGTGCCTGTTCATGCACCGACTTGTCAGCAGTCTTGCATGTACACAAACCTCAAGCACATCAGTCTTCAGCGACTTCGTTAAACTTCATTCAGTTAATTCATGACTGTGAAAGTTCCATCCACACGTAATGTATTTGACAAATCTGGCATTATCATGCCAGACTGACGACAAGCGTTACGTGAAGACCAGGCTTTAAACGCAGTTTATGATCATGACAGCAACAAATGTTCCTGCGTCCTTCGCTGAACCCCACTGTAATCCCATCATATCGAATTTAGTATATTAACAGCTTAATTCAAACATCGCGGCACTGAGTAAAATGGAAGTTCTGTGTGTTGAGTGCTTGTTTTACTGAGAAAATTTGTGAATGTTTCTCAATACCAGCAATGTCGACCCATTTGTCGAGGCCAGGAGGCCTGCTGCATACACTCTCAGTGGATATCAGCACATACGCGCAAAAACAAAATACCAGACGGCTCCCCTGTCAAATTCACGCTGGCGCTGCTTCTCAGAGGTTACTACTTTCACGTAATTTCCTGCTCTGTTCGTACGTTCAGTGCGCTTCCGTGTTGCAGCAGCAACAGGCAGCTGATTACGCCAGTCTCTTTTTAAACGTGGGCCTTGTTCGAAGGGCTACAGCACAGGTAGATGCTTCGCGGATCGTGCCCGTCAAAACAGTGTTCACAACCCTTTCTCACGATCTGTCCAATTACCGGTACACACAGGCACTAGCCTCTTTGAGCGTTTATTAAATCATATTTAGATTTAATAACCCTTCTCTCAGGCAGAAACTAAATAAGTTTATTATTACTTTTAATTACACACAGACCGCTTGAAGTAATTTATGTTACCACATTATGAAATTCACTATTACGTTTGGTGCAATTTCGACGCCGCTAATTCAGTCAGTGAAAGCTGACAGTAGCCCATTCATTTACCCAACCATGTACAAAATGTTCCGATGATTCTGTGGTGAGGGAGAAGCCAAGAGTCTTGGATGAGACTAAACGTAGCAACACCGAAATTAAATTGGAGAGAGGTGCTTCACAGGTGCAGAATCAAGACCAAGCAGTATTAAAACCAGTATATACTTGCCTGTTAAAAGGCGTTTGCGGTACTGACCCTCATGCTTTAGTAACAGCCACGTAACATATATATCAGTCCACTGCGAGCTCCATCACAAGTACACTACGTGATCAAAAGTATCCGGTCACCTGGCTGGCTGCCCGCATCTCGTGGTAGTGCGGTAGCGTTTTCGCTTCCCACGCCCGGGTTCGATTCCCGGCGGGGTCAGGGATTTTCTCTGCCTCGTGATGGCTGGGTGTTGTGTGCTGTCCTTAGGTTAGTTAGGTTTAAGTAGTTCTAAGTTCTAGGGGACTGATGACCATAGATGTTAAGTCCCATACTGCTCAGAGCCATTTGAACCATTTTGTCACCTGGCTGAAAACGACTTCGCGGCACCCTCCATCAGTAATCGTGGAATTCGATATGGTGTTGGCCTTGACGACAGCTTCCACTCTTGCAGGGATAAGTTCAATCAGGTGCTAGAAACTGAGTGCTGCACTGAGGAGAGGTATCGATGTCGGTCAGTGAGGCGAGGCACGAAGTCGGCGTTCCAAACCATCCCAAAGATGTTCTATAGGATTCAGGACTCTGTGTAGGCCAGTCCATTACAGAGATGTTACTGTCGTGTAAATACTCCATCACAGGCCGTGCACTGCGAACAGGTGCTCGATCGTGTTGAAAGATGCAAATTTCTCTTCAACATTGGGAAGCAAGAAGGTGCTGAAAACATCATTGTAGGCCTTTGCTGTGATAGTGCCACGCATAACAAGAAGGGGTGCAAGCCCCCTCCACGTAAAACACGACCACACCATAACATCGCCGCCTCCGAATTTTACTGTTTGCACTACACACGCTGGCAGATGATATTCACCCGGACATTCGCCATACCCACACCCTGCCATCGGATCGCCACATTGTGTATCGTGATTTGTCACTCCACATAACATTTTTCCACTGTTCAATCGTCCAATGTTTACGCTCCTTACACCAAGCGAGGCGTCGTTTGGCACTTACCGGCGTGCTGTGTGGCTTCTGAGCAGCCGCTCAAACATGAAATCCATGTTTTCTCACCTCCCGCCTTTCATAGTACTTGCAGTGGATCCTGATGCAGTTCGGAATTCCTGTCTGACGGTCTGGATAGATGTCTGCCTATTACACATTACGACCGGCTTCAGCTGTCGGCAGTCTGTTAGTCAACAGACGAGGTCCGCCCGTATGCTTTTGAGCTGTACGTGTCCCTTCACGTTTCCACTTCACTATCACAACGGAAACAGTGGACCTAGGAATGTTTAGGAATGTGGAAATTTCGCGTACAGACGCATGACAATTGACACCGAATCACCTGACCATGTTCGAAGTCCGTGAGTTCCGCGTAGCGCTCCATTCTGCTCTCTCACAATGTCTAATGACTACTGAGGTCGCTGATATGGAGTACCTGGCAGTAGGTGGCAGCACAATGCACCTAATGTGAAAAACTTACGCTTTTAGAGATGCCTGGATACTTTTGAGCACATAGTGAACGTTACATGTAGCGCCACTAGTAGAAATGCAGTCTTAAGAAACATACGTAGTTTAAAGCAAACGTTTCGGAGACACTGCTCATTTAACTCTTCACAACACCTGAAGTACTTCCAATCACTGGTGCTTCATTTGAAGACACTCTTACCGTCCTCTCCTTCATGTACAGTACTGACTGAAGGTTTCGATACTCTGCATAAATACCCATTTCCTTAAAGAAGCCTGCTACAAAACTACAGCTTATCAATGGTATATTATTTGTAGAACATGCAGTACGCCCTTCGACCTCAGCTGCCTGATCACTCCGAAAAATTTGTGTCTTTTGCACAGCGGTTAGTAAGATACAGAAGATAGAGCGGCACTTTTCGTCACGGGCTCACTTGGTCCGCGCGAGAGCATTATATAACTGCTCAACGAACTGCAGGGGCAGTCGCTACACGAGAAGCTGTGTGTCATGGAGAAGGTTGCCGTTCAGATTCCGAGAGCCTACGTTCAAAGGGAAGACTGTCAACATATTATTTCCCTCACACCACACACATAAGGAAGTGAAACATTCAAGAATGGAAGGAAATGAGAGGAGAGATTCCTACCAGAGGTACTGTCGAGGAAGTTTCCGAAGGCGTAGTTTTAGATGTTAGAATACGTAGTTTAATCTTTATCACCGTACTACAGCACAGGAAAAGGATATTCATTTGTATGAAGACTTTAGGAAGTAACTTGCTGCGTCAACAATGTAAAGCCAGCTCTATTCGAGATCTCTTGTGAACTTTCTCCGACTGTTGCGTTAACCCTAGCAATAGCAACACATTTCCCACAACACGCATTACAAATGGAAGGGTGGGCAAGGGTATTTTATTACTTTATTGACACCATAAAAAATTTAAAACTGCTTGGACGCTTTTGTCTTATATTAACAACACACTTTTACAGAGGTGTAAGAAGCCGAAAGTTTGTTTTAGCACACCCTTAGCAATATCAACGCACTTTCAATTACGTGGAGTCATATATGAGCCTCACAAAAAATTAACAAACGCAAATTTCGTTGATTATTGTTGATTTTTGCTCGCAAAATACTTTTCAAAGAAATACCGGTGCTTAAGTAAAGTCTGGAACCTGAAAATGTCGAATATAACACTCAGCGGAGAAAATGACGTCAGATATCAAGACTTAAATTTTTGGGGTAAGTTTTACTGAAAACAAAAAAAAAAGAACATATGGAATCTGGTAGAAGAATATTACAAACAATATTTTTCCAAAATTTCAAAATGTAGACTACAATATTTTCAAAGAGTGGGCGTAAAGAACCGCTCCCTGGTATTAAGATGGTTAATATTAGAATTACGCTCTGTATCCGTATGAAAGTTGCTTTACAAGTCTCCGTAGCCAAATCGTCGGCGTCGTTGCCTTCGGTGCTGAGGACCCGGATTCGGTTCCCAGCACCTCAAATTTTTCCCAGCACCTCAATTTTTTCCAGACTGAAGTGTTTATAACCTCTCCTCCATACCGGCCGGCTCCTGACGTTCTTCATCACGACAAAATGCAAGGGTTTCCTGTCACAACGATATGTGTAGAAGCGGTTTATGAATAACAGGAACAAGTTTTATGTTCGACGAAGTATTGAAGCCACGTTTGATATCTGATTTACGGTTTTTGTTGGCAGAACTGCGTTTCATGGCGCTATTTAATGTATATTTATTATTTTCTTTATTTTTATTACAACATCCCGTGTTTCACATGGCAAATCAATTTTCAAATAAAACCTGAACTATAAATTGACAGTTTCAACTAACAGCAAAAGGCTAATTTTGCTATAAATACGGTTTTATTTACGTTGCAGGAAGGAAGATCACAAACAAAAATGTTACGTAGATCACACAGGCCATTGTAATGGGTGTTTGAAAAAGAACTCCCTAGTTTTAAGTATAAATTTAATGGGGAAATTAATGAAAAATTACATCAATTCAGTACGTATCACGAAAGAGAATTCCTTGAAATTTTGTTTAATGTTAGTTGACTTGCCTTGCACACGTCGAGATGATATTCCACTTCTCGCCAGGTACTCGTCAACATTTAAGGTGTAACTGTCCCAACTGCCGCGACGATTGTTTCCCGTAAACGACTGACTGATTTTTTCACTGTAAACATTATTTATGTAGCCCCAAAAGGAAAAGTCTGGTGAGGTTAAGTCTGGGCTTCGTGTCTGCCGAGTTGATGTGCACACACTCCTGGACTGAACTGAGGGAACAGAGGGAAAAAAAACGGCACTGGTGCCGGCTCAGTCAGACCTGCCAACTGCAGGGGAGCCAAACTTGGAGAGTTGATGAATCAAACATCACAGACTGGAATAGTGTATGTCACGTTGTACAGATTCTGGGACACATTAAATCTAGGAAGTTCTTTTTCAAACACACTGTATAGCCTCGCTCAGTTTCTGGACGGTTCACCGCTTCCGGTTTGTATGGAAATCTAATGAAACAATGATCACATGTGATCCGTTATGAGGCAAGGCCCGATAGGTATGCAACGCACGTTAACATACAGTTAACTCAGGTACGACCACAAACGGCTACAGCTACTAGCAGGGAAGCTATCGTGCTCAACGCTTACTTATGATGGTGTACGCTAGCCTGCGGAAGTTTTACAACTCTACACAATACTAATCTTCCTGTGATCTATGCACTTGGAATGAGAAGGAAACCGTTACAATGTGAAAGACTAATATTAGCACTGTATGAGGACTACAGTTTACTTTTATTAAGTTGGCAGCTCTCAGATCCATCAACTTATACATGTTTCATATAAACTAATTCCATTCCCAGATCGTTAGTGGATATTGCACTTGTTTCTAGTTGTACGGGAACACGCGGCCACGAAGGAGTGCCTCAGTCCACGAAAGGCTCCTAGGGCAGTTTAAGAGCAGAGAATCTGCCGGCGCGGCATTGTGCGAGGATAAATTATTTAGCGGGACTGGAGCACTTTCGCTGCGAGTGCCATTAGCTGCCGGCGGCAACGTCTCTGTGTGCAAGTTTCTGGCTGTGCGGCCAGGAAATTGGGTGGCCCGCCAGCGGCACGGCACTGCGGCCTATGCCAACTCGCCTACCCTGTCCCCAGTAGCGCAGCTAGAGGGGCTGCCGTCACGGCCAGCGACAAGCATTAACTTCCATCGGTATTTCGTGCTCCACTACCAGACGAAGCAGTTTCACGCTTTTCCTTACAATGGTACTGACAATACTTTCCCAGAATGGAGATGGCACAAAAATACACTCTCCGTTACAGATCGAGCGGCAGCTTGCGGAATGCAGATTTGCCAGCAGCTCCGAAAAAACGATGCACGACACAAGCGAGTTCTGGAAAATGATCAAAAACAATGCAAGATAGCTGGTAACCTGACGCAATCCATGTATACACATTTTCTTTCCGTTAGCTTAGAGTTGCGTGTCTACGAGGTCACAGAAGAATACTCTTATCTTTGCTTCTTATGTTTGCAAAATGGTAACGTCTCAAGAGCGTTACCCTTGTGCGTGTACACAACCTGATCAACAATATCCGAACACCCCTATACAATGCGGAACTTACCACTAGATGTCACGAGAGTCGTACCCGGAAGTATGAAAAAAAAGTCGGGGATTGTTATCAGTACAGAAACTGTAACAGCAGAGTGGGTAGGTCAGAAGGGCTTAGAGACGCAATGCCCGCCAAACTTCGACAGAGGCCGTCGAGCACAAAGGAAGATGGTTGCAACCACATGGAAGCCAGCGGAAAAAGTCACTCGTGAATTCCGAAGAGCCACTAGCAGTCAAGCCGGCACAATGACTGTCCGTAATAGGTTAACAAAAATGGGGTATAATAGTGGAGTTCCTCGTAACTCTCCCACATTCCTGTTGTCAACGCTAAACGACGCTTGCGGTGGCGTAAGGATCGACGCCAGTGGACAGTGGATGACTGGAGACGAATGATTTGGAGGGATGAATCACGTTGTACTCTGCGGCAGTCCAACTGAAGGGCTTGGGTCCCGCAAATGCTTGGAGAACGTTACCTGCCATCATGCGCTGCGTCAACAATGAAGTATGGAGGAAGTGCTGTTACGGTACGGAGGAAGCCTGGTTAGGACGATGATTAACTTTTAGTGGTTAGGAATGGGCTACACGCTGAAGGATATAAACACATTTAACGGTGTTGTGTAATGCATACAGCAGAGAAACAGTTGGGCGACGATGACTGTATCAGCATAGCAATGCACACCCCGTCACATAGTGGAATCTGTGTGGCAACGGTCTGCGAACAATAACACTCCTGAAACGGACTGGCCCACGCAGAGTCCCGACCTGGACCCAATGGAACGTCACTGTGACGCCGAATTCGCTCCAGACGGCAACGTCCGCCATTACTACCGTCTTCAGTGTCGGCTCTTTAAGAATGGGGTCATTCCTCCACAGACATTGAGACCTCACTGAAAGTGTCCCAGTAGAGTTCAATCCGTCATATATGTGAAGGGTTGGTATGTCCCGTATTAATGTGCACTAATATGGTGTCTGGATGCTTCTGATCATATTGTGTGTCTTCCTGCTAGGTTATGGTATGCCCGTTCTCTTAAAATTCATTCGACTATATGATTAAGGACCATTATATTTGATGTTTTGTATTGTGTTACAGTTTGTGTGTATTTCAAGCACTCATTTGCCTTCACAGTCGAAACGGTGCACTAAATGAAGGTTAATCCATCCAATGGCAGCCATTGTGTCAGAATATTATCGTTCAGAACAGTGTGTCAAATACAGAAAGTAGCCGGCCGCAAGACCGAGCGGTTCTAGGTGCTTCCGTCCGGAACTGCGCTGCTGCTACGGTCGCAGGTTCGAATCCTGCCTCGGGCATGGATGTGTGTGATGTCCTTAGGTTAGTTAGGTTTAAGTAGTTCTAAGTTCTAGGGGACTGATGACCTCAGATGTTAAGTCCCATAGTGCTTAGAGCCATTTGAACAAAAAAGGAGAAAGGACGTTTCACAATACATGGGGGAAACTTCTGCACTTCCCAAACGGAACGGAAATTTAATGGAAATGTTCTCTGTACTCCTAGAACTTCCGAACCGTCGATACAGGCAGCAGCTGAAAACTAACTTGCTAAAGCTGAAAGTTAAATATCAAGAGCGAGGGGCGTTCAGTAAGTAACACTTTTTTTTCCTTCTGAAAGCAGGTTGGTTTTATTCGGGATTCCAATACACCATATTATTCCCCACTCTTCTGGCTACAAAACTCTACTATTCAACCTAATCTCCGTTCAATACACCTCCTTAGGGGGAGGTCATGTTTGCCCGCCTGCTACCCCTCTACCGGTCGACGACGAAGTCAACGTCTTGCTGCATCAATAAACTCCCGGTCGTTCACGCAGTGCGTCCTCCACTGGGTCAAACAGATGGAAGTCGGAACGTGCAAGATCAGGCTGTACATTGGATGAGGAAAAACAGTCCAATGACTTGGACGAATGTGTCAGCACTACCGACAGATAGGTCCAGTTGGTCAGTGTGGTGTTTGAGTGTGATACGCCGATCACCTCGAATGAGAGTGTCCGGATGTTTCATCCAACACTGCAAGACAATCACATATGTGAGCGGCCGGCCGGCATGCGGGAGATCTGACAGCTTTGCGCGACTTTGGTGCGATGATGACAGACGCCTCGCCCAACGATTCAACGTCCTTTTGTTCACTGGCAGGTCTCCGTAGATACTATGCAAGCTCCTGCGATGCTCTGGTTTCCCGCTAAAAACACACAAAAAACAGGCAGCCCTCAGCTTGGGACACTATATATAGCGCCGCCACTTATCGTAGCTTCCTGAATCTATAGGGCATTATTCCACGATGTCGCACAACAAATTTGCATTTTTTTTCCAACCGAAACCGCCCGAGTAAAAGAAGTGTTGCATTACTTATTCAACGCCCTTGTACAAGAGTGGAAAAATTGACGCTAACAACAAATTTTAAGAGGTATTTTTTTTAAAAAGGCTGATTTGCACAATGGCTGCGTTTCACTTATCTGCTAAAACAATCTGTTTCGATCAAATAATTTAACGTATTTGAACACTATAAGGGCAAAAATCACAGGCTATGGCTCGTCCATTATTTGACTAATACTGATAAGACATACAGCCACTAAAAAACAGATTGAAAAGCTACAAATCATCGCTTCCTCAAAATAACATCAACGTTTTATTGATGTATTCCAGTTTCATTACTTCTCCTAATGCCACTGAGCTAAATACATCACCGTATCACAAAAAAAGTGATGCTTCAATGTCTCTTCATGTCAAGATATCCCTCGGGCTACTACTTGTTTACGAAAACCCACCTGATTATCCTAAGGAGATGCACGGGCCCATCTGGTGATGTAAGATGCTGACGTGTCAGGCACCGGTACAACGAGATACTGGATTATTGTTGAACGAAGAGCTGCAGAAAAATTTATTTTTATATGCTGAGATTAAGAGGGGTTTTCGAATAAGTTTGAAGGGCCCTCGAAGTCGTTCCACTTCTCGGAAATAACGAGCCGACACCTAACCTCCCATTCCAGGGGTAGCCCGCTTTGTGTTTAGGTAAGCGACAGCAGAGAGACGCGAGGAGCTCGCTGCTCATAAAAGCCGCCCTTATTATTAAAGTACATAAATATTTGCTGCAGCTAAGTCCACCCCCAGGACGAGGTGGAAAAATTACGGCCACGCCGCCGTTGTTAAGGGCGCCGAGTGCCATTCATCACGGGGCGAGACTCGAAAAAAATTTACATTCGCGGAGCAAAAAGCGCGGCGCCGACTGGCGTTAGTATTCCGCTGCGCCGCTGGAGGCGCTTAGCGCGCTGCCCACGTCGCGGCGGGCAGGAAGTCGCAGCGCTAAACAACACGGAAAGGAAGTAGCTTACAGGGCTACGCGCCCACTCATTCGGAAAAGCCTGCACAAATTCTTACATCACAGAAGCTTGCAGTGCTATTCTCGGAGAGCAAGCGAGCACAGATGTGAACTGAAGGAACGTGCCATATCAGAATCGCCTGGGACAAACTGATGGGGATGATGGAGGAGCTCGGTGCAGAGAGGGTGTTAAAAGGTGACTGGGCAAGGGAGGGGGCTGGGGTACGTGAACTGAATGCCATGCAAATGTAATGCCAAACTTTTAGATTCTGCTGTTCCTTTCTGAATAATAACTGGTCAAACCCTGCAAGTGTCAACACACACGTATCGCTCCGACGATTGCTAGTTGGTTGTAACGTGACTTAAACCAAGAACGGAAAGAGCTATGATGCATCTCATACATCGAGGTTATTACAGGCTTACGTGGACAACTGATGCAGGAAAAAAAAAAAAGTTTAATCATCATTTCATCTTATCACCTTCGATACGCATGTCTCCGATTCTTCTCCTCTTCAAGGAGCAAGCCTACAGCCTGTTACGTCTTCATTGATGACATTGTTTCTCGGTCGCCCAACACTTTTTCCAAACGGTTTTTAACTGACTACTTGTTTTAATAATATTAATATGTCTTTTCCCTTTCTGTTAATATGTTTTCATTTTATACAGTATGTATTTTGTTCCCCTACAATACGGTTTTGTATTTGACCTCACAGGATACATCCCTTAAGTTTCATTACAAATTTCATTTAAGCCGACTATATTCTCCTTTCGCCTTTCTAGGGAATGTCTAAGAATCGTCTGGTTTTCAAAATTTATCAACAAAGTGTTACCATCGTGCACTATTTCTGTGACCTTACCGACATGAGAATATTTAAGAGCCCTCACAGATTTCTTACTCAGCAACGTGAGCATCAAAGCCCATGGCGTTCCCAGACCACTATGAATACGCTCATACGCTACCATGTATAACTGTATCAAATTGAATTCGCTGCACCGTCTGAAGGCTACGGTTTCATGACTTCCGTCTTCACCCCCTCCCCCTTCTCTCACAGCACACACGAACGCACGCACGCGTCGACAATATCCGGACACATTACCCGATGCACTGCCATCCGCTTATCTATGTGGGCTTCGCCGTCATTATTCCGAATATGTAGCGATAAGAACGGTCACGACCGAGCAGCTAGCTAATGAATCGCCTGCATACAGGCTATCAAGCAGGAAGAGATATGAGCAAGGAATCCGACGACTTTCACGCTGAATCAGAGCGGTATCGACGGAACGCCGCAGCTGTCATCACATTCCTCACCCCTAAGAACAGTGACTAACAGCCGCGTCCTAGTGACGACTGAAACTACAGACTTTTTAACGTGACTGGATTCTAATATTACCGTCATCCTGATAACATTCTGCTAATGACACATGTGGAATTGAAAGCCAATACTAACAGGTCGTCTGCTGACCTATTCATCAACGATGTAGCCTACTTTACTGATGACCGGTAGTTTTTAGCAAGTGTGTTTGTTGTGGTATTAGCGACCTATGTAACTAGGTTACATTGCAATCTAATTATACTGTATTCGCAAAGAAAGTTACAGCAACTTTCTTTGCGAATACAGTATAATTATATTGCAATGTAACCTAGTTACATAGGTCGCTAATACCACAACAAACACACTTGCTAAAAACTACTGGTCATCAGTAAAACATGATTTATCGCATACTGCGTAACATTCTTTGCTCCTAAGTGAGTCTATGTCGTACACACCCACCCTTTTTCACTTAAAAATCTTGTAAGTACTTAGAAGGGTAAACAACATAATTCGAATGCAAGATAAGTTAGTCGAAAAATTTAAAAGTTTTTTGTTTTTCATTTGTAGCTTTACGACCCTCAATGTGAAATGCCTTACGTCAAAGTTATTCTGTCACCACTAATACTAGGAAGTCTCCTCTGGCAAATTTCTTATTCTCCCTTTCTTCTCTATTATATCATTTTTGATTTCCAATTAACAGCACAGAAACTATGTGAATGAAATCTGCACCGGAGGGCAATACACTGGTCCTGAAATGCGTCATTTATTATAATTTCATACGGATAATTGTTACTGAACTTGTTTTCGGGTATTACATGTACATGCGATAACATTTGGTCTTGTGGTGATAACACTTTGTTGTGAATGAAAACACACACAACACTGGTACAATATCACACTAGTGTTGTGTGTGGTTTTTAATTCATAATGATTCAAATATTCTACCCAGGACTGATGGAACAGTCAGTCAATGCAATACTATATATCTTTACAATTTATATCTTTACAATATATATCTTTACAATATATATCTTTACAATATATATCTTTACAATTAGGTTAGCTTAGATGAAAGAAAATATTTTCTAGGCACGTTTCTCTCTGTAAAGAATCTGAGAAAAGGGAACTTCCATTTTGGTATCCTTAATGCTTCCAAGATCAAAAACGTAGCGTTCTGTGGAAAGTAAATCCAAAATCTCACAATAAAAGGCAACACAGAAGAAAGTAAGTCGTTCTCCAAATATTAGACATCTTTTGGACCAATAATGAAACTCAAGGCGCGAGATAATATCCAGGATTGAACAGACTAGAAAATAATCAACCTGCGAAAAATCTTCATGAGCTCACACTTCAGTTCGAATTGACAAACAGAATGATTCGCAGCTACGTATTCCACAGACCTCGGAGCGAACGTCAGTACTGAAACACAACTTGTGGTATCTGAAATGTTTTCGCACTGCCGACTCCTGTGTGTATCATGCATATTGATAATTTCTACGTGGAAGTGCTTCATCAGATGTAAAAACAAAAGAGAACTGATTACAGGGTGGCCCAAAAGTCCATTAACATTTGAAAATGCAATAACTTACGGAATGAATTAGGCAGAGAGGTAAAACTGAAATGACATGAGGTTTTATTTAAAACAAAAACAAGTGGAAACACCGGCCGACAGATGGTGCTGGACAGCAACACGTCAGTGACGCCGCATGAGAACAGCGCATAACGTGAGCTGCAGTGAGACAGGGATTTAGGTCCCCACTCCTCACTGCCAGATTGTTTGCTTGTGGGGGTAACCGAAGTCCCAAGTCTACATCGCTCGTCCGACCACATTAGAGATGCTGAAAGTCAACATCCGATGGCAATTTACAGCTGTACCTACTGATACGCTACAAAGCGCTATTCACTACATTGACCCTCGCCTAAAGACGTAGTTTAATGACGGTCTTCATGTTGAGAATGTATTATAAAGGACGTCTTTCTGAAAATCGTGATGTTGATTATTGCTTCTGTATCCTGTGAAGCGCCATCTTTTTATCATAACGTGAACTTTCTTTCGGTTTAAATAAAAGTCCATGTCATTTCAAGCATGTGTGTCAGTTTTTACCTTTCTACCAAAATTATTCCGTTAAGTATTGAATTTTAGAGTGTCAACGGATCTACGAATTGAAAAAGGTGTAACACTAGGGATATATGTCGAGGGGGTCAGAGGGGTTCTTCAACTGTTGCCAATAGTGGTTTGAAACTGCGAGATTGAGAACCTACTTGAGGGAAGCTTTGTCTCGAGTTTGTACCTTAGGGTCCCGTGTAGTGCACAGAAGTAACGATTCAGCTTTAGTTCGGGGACACCTCTACGCGATGCTTCTGATTCCGCTTATAAAGACCGATACAAACGGAAACATTTGTACCTGTATGCCATCTTTTTAATGCGTCAGCATTCTAAAAAGCTCAAAAGGAGAAGTAGATCCCGGGCTGCTGATATCCATGCTCCAAAATGGATGTTTTAGAACGCATTAAAGGTTTTTTTTTACAATAGGTGAACAATTCGGGAAGAAAAATTAACCTTCCTCCTACAAGGTGTACTATCAGGGCACGCGTTACAAGGCCGTGTCGTATACGACACTAGGGCAAAGAACTGTTTTTACTTATAACTTAAATTCATTTGTTTTACATATATAACACACTAGCGCTGTTTCTTGTGCAAACGAAAACAAACAAGACGTATCGGATCTGACACAGCCTTTTGGTACGTAGTAAAATGTCATCTTAACTAAATCTCTATGGTCGGCCGAAGTGGCCGTGCGGTTAAAGGCGCTGCAGTCTGGAACCGCAAGACCGCTACGGTCGCAGGTTCGAATCCTGCCTCGGGCATGGATGTTTGTGATGTCCTTAGGTTAGGTTTAACTAGTTCTAAGTTATAGGGGACTAATGACCTCAGTAGTTGAGTCCCATAGTGCTCAGAGCCATTTGAACCATTTTTAAATCTCTATGATTTTCGGCCGGAAGTTCTCAAGAGTAGTTTGCAAATTCATGCTTATATTGTTGCGGTTCTTCCTGCGTTCTCTCCCTTTCTCTGAAGAAAATTGTGGCAATACACAGCTTCAAGTGACACTAACGTGTTCAGGACTTGAGAACATAGGTACGAAAAAAACGCCGGATGCGTGTGTTTACTAAAGCCTGAAAATGTTGTCAGCATCTTGCAGCAGATCACAACATTTATAAATTGTCGAAATCGCAACAGTTGCAAGTTTGCCAAACTTATATAAGAGTTGCATGTTTTATTTTGTGGGAGTTGGGTCTTCAGTGGGAAGGTACCTTTAGTGTCCGATTTCTGGGAAGAGCTGACAGTTGAACGAGTCGCGGAGTCTGAACTGTAGGCGCGTTTAAGCCGCGCAACCGCTCGATTGTTAGCCGTCCGCGCAGTTGCGACAAGCTGACGTTTTCGGCATGGCTATTATGAGGCGGGCGGCGAGAGGACAATGGAGCACCGGAAACTTTGTGGAAGCGGCGGCGCCTGCCTGCGTCCTTTAGCTGCAGCGTTGTACCGGGGCTGCGCCGCGCTGGCCGGATGTGGCCGGCCTTCCTGGGCATCAGTCAGCTGCCTGACTCACGGCTACGTCACGGCTTGCGCAAACTAGAGGGGCCTTCCGGGAACGACAGGTACCACTTAAAGACTGTGCCCGCCTTCCCTGTAAGTATACTTAGCGTCGCACGTCAAATGCACAGCATTAGGAAACCGTCATGTTACTGGAAAAGAAAACACCGGCACTGACGGGCGGTTCACTCTGAAACGGGATTTTTGTATTTTTTTTTTTTAATTTATGGTACGTGAAGTTCGGAATTCAAATATTATCTCCGAAATAGTTCGATACAAATCTCAAAACTTTCTCGAGAAAATCGAGAATGTTTTTTTCCCACAGTTCTTAACATGCGAGAGCAAGGTCGATTTTCATCGACAGGCTGAGGTGGAATCCTCGTCTGCCTCCTGACGCAGATTTCAAACAGAGGTGCATTTCCGTGAAGTTATGGGGAAAAAAATCAGTAGCGCTCGAGAATGAGAATCGCTGGTTCGAGCTTTGTTTCGATCATATTTCCGTTCAATTCCGAGTACTTACGTCATTTAAATGTAATATTCTTCAAATATACGCTAATTAACACACTTAATTGCTATTTTTATGAAAATGTGCGTCTGATTTCTAATTACACATCACAGAAAAATCCTGTTTCCATTGCAAATATAGTACAATTTCTTAATGACTGAACTTTTCTAATATGCTTAAATTTTAAAAAATTTAAAATTAAGTTCTCTCACCCTTTCGTATTTTACGCTTCACGGAAACGTTCACGGGACATGCATCTTTGTTTAAAAATTTCGCAGGGCTTGAAGTCTAACTCCTGCCACACACGTGGTAGGCGAACATTCCACTAAGCAGGCACACCTCTCGAGAAAAACTGATCTCGCCTTAGAATATTAATCGGACGGTCGGGAAAGTTCACCGTCGGTTTTTTTTCGAGAATTTTCAGAGTTGCAAAGAACTGCTCTTGCTTCACGTACCATACAAATACAAAAATGCAGAAATTTGACTGTTATGTGGTCCTATTATGAGTGGCATTCGAAGGACGCTTTTGGGTTAAACATATTGTCTTGTCTGTAAAATGTGCGTAGACAATATTCCCTCAAATACTGACATCGTCGAGAGAACATACTGTGACAGAACTACTTCACTTGGTATGCAAGGTATATGAGATAAGCTAAATACCATTCTTATGAATGTAATGAAGCCAACTCCGATGAAGGCAGGTTGTAACAGGTTTGGTTTGCGTAGAACCATAAATTTAAAGCGCCAGGGTCGCGAAATACTTAAATTAGTAAAAATCAATAGCAATAGTATCGGTCGCATTTTCAGTCGCAGTTCTGTTGTACTAAGGTGGCGCGGGATGCGACGACGGTGCATAACAACGGCACCGCATGTAACACCGTTTCATCTATACCGGTAACCAAGCGATACAATTGTCCGAACGAAAAGGAGTTACTTTAACACGCATGCAATCTAATGGAATGTGGTTGCAGAGCAGCCGTTACGCCCATGCGAAACAAGGCGGCCCGCCGACGGACAGGTTGCCTACCTGCTTCACTGGATCCAGATCCTCCACACGATTGAACAGTTTTGTTCGTATGCGACGTGATGAGATGAATTCGCTCTTATCTGGCGAGAAAAATAACACGCAGTGACAGCTGAAGAAGAGATTCAAATCGAAAGATCGCGGCCGCGTACGTCACCATTGAATCCCGCTGCGAGCGGCGAGTCTACTTTTCATAATGATCAATTCACAGACGTGACAGCTGTTTCGATTCGTGGCCGTGAGAAGCGAGAAAGGAGGCGCTACGTAAATCACACGAGAACAACCCCGCATCGGGCGAACGCGGGCGCGGTGGGTCGCCGCTGCCGGCTGTGGAGCTCACGGCAGGCAGCAGCGGCCGAAGGAGAGTCCTGTCCGCTGCCACTAGCTACCTCCGAACAGGCTGTGGTCTGGCGTCCTGCACATCAATGTAATGCTCCCAGAAAACTGCAAGAAGTCTCAATGGTTACTAATGAGAAAAAGAAACTCGACAACTAACCAGTGTCCTCCACACAATAAATAAAAGTGAATCTCTCTCAGAGGTTTTAGCCCCTTACGCTACCCTTTCTGTCTCGTCTAAAATGATGTATGAGTAAACTGCAACAAAGTTATTTCACCTGTACCTTATTGGGGTACTTGGCGCTGGCCAGTAGACAACGAACCAGCTTTTGACATTTGTGACCTTATATAACAACACCTGTGGGGGCGGATTAACGTCAAACACACAATCAGCAACATGTCAACATTAAATTCCTCTGGGAGGGAATGTGCGTGCTAAACAGTCTTACATAGTTCGAAAGTAACTGTTTATATATTTGACAGAACGGTTTTTGCGGAAAACGCGCCAATTTCATAATCAAAACATGGCGATTACGTCCAGAAAAAAGTATTGTTTTTCGCCGCTATCCCGGTGACCTGACTACTCGCATTGTAACTTAACTGTATTGTTACATGCTAGCAAATAAAAAGAATCTGTTTCCGTTATTAACGCAATGGAACACTTGTCTGGGCGTTCATTAGCAGTTTGTCTAAATAATATACAATACAGGTCGCACTATGTATATTATTACTTTACTTACACGGGAACATTTTCAATAAGGCGAGAGCGTCAATACTGCGGTAAGAGTAAAATATGTAGCCACGATTGTAGGAGATCGTATGGCGTTTTCCTAATGGTACTTCCCTTACACCCGTATTACACTGTAAAAGACCTTTGTCAAACATCTATAGAATCTCTGATGGTGTACTTCGGTGCTTTTACCATGTCATATAAAAGAGATTGGTCCTAGCTTTTATAAAAGATTTGTCAAGTAAGTCTGGGCATTATAATACGGGCCTTGGACATGGTTGGGAGGACAATCGTCGTGGTGTAATGGGCGGGGCCATATGATGAACCTTGAAAAACGATGCAGCCGATGAGATATCCTACTCAGAAGACTGATAAGCCTGTATTCGTGAAACATGCGTTCCTCAACGACTTCCAGGAACCAGGGACACACCGTCATTCGAAGATTATTGCGAAACTCTTGAATCATCGGTGCAGAGGGTAAAAAAACCTTACGTTTAAAGAATCTCAGAATTCCATTATCTACTGCTCATTTCTGTAAAATGAATACCATTGGGTAAAAAATCTCCAAAATTTTGGCATCCCTTTACTGAGTGTTTTAATGCTTCTGCTGAAATAAGCGGAATATTTTATTACTGTCCAAGGTTTTTAAACGTGATTAAGACGCTAAGTTCTGCCAACGGATCACAAGTCGAATTCATTTTAATCTCGACACTCTGAAAATAATAGAGCATATAAAGTCGCAGCGAAAGTAAGAACACGCAGTAAGGATTCTTGAGGGCTCGGGTCGGTTGGCGCCTTGGCTGTCCAGCTAAGGCAACCTGTCAGACGTAGGTGTGGCGAGACTCAAGCGTCGCACAAAAAAAGCGCAGCTGACCGCAGAAGAAGAAGAAAAAGTGGACCATCTGACAACACTTACCTTGTAAGGAATCTTCCCCGAAAACAAGCCAGCAACACACGCACAATAGCAGGAAAACCTGCGAGATTTGTCCACGTCGCATGGTTCTTGACCTTCCACAACGCACAATACAACCGAACAAAAACAATACGGAACTGTCGAAGTGGTAAAAAAATCACACAACACGCAACAGTAGTCTCCTAGATCTCACGAAAGTTCGCTGTCTATGTTACAAAGTTCGTAAGAGCTGCCGCCAGCACACGTATCGTTGTGTAACAAGACCACCGAATGTCACGATCTACAAACGATGTCACGTCCGGACAGTGGTAGTACACGTCGGCTTGTTCTGTAATGCGTCATCACTTCCGGTGAGTAAGAGTCTCCAGCCGGTTGCACACGGCGACTGTCCTCGCTTCGCTATGCGCGACGTGTTCCGCACCGCGCGGCACGGCGACTGCAGCAGCGCAGCCCACACACACACTTCCTCACCGGCGGCCGGCAGCAGACTGGCCGCTTCTCGCGTTGTGAGGACACCGTTCCGCCAGTCGGCGCCTTCGGCATTCTCCGCCCGCGGTCGGGCACGCTCGGCGGGCCCACCGTTCTCCGCGCCGCTGTTGGCAGCAGAGGAGCGCAACCTTGCCGACCTGAGCGCGAGTCGCCGGCCAGCATTTTCTGGCTGCAGCGCTAATTGAGTTAGCGAATCAAGCCAGTAGTGAGTCTCAGGGCGACGGTGGGGACTAAACTGTGACGGCTTGTCACAACACAAGGGAAGAAATGACAAAGGCAACAAACCTGCAGTACTTTTCTTCTCTTTCACAACAGGAATGCGACGAGATTGTACATTGACAGAAAAAAGAAACAGCGGAAGCGTCTGGTTTTGCGTAAAAAACCTGGAAGTGTACAGTCGAGCATAAATTCGCTGTTTCAGATTACTAGAATATTTTATCGCACGATACAGTTGTCCCAAATTTTCAGCCACGGTTAGTGGGTGGGTTGATTTTATGATATGTACAGTTTTGAACTGCAAGTAGATTCCCATCCTCCTTAGCATGACTTTTGTCAGTCTATTGATAGCTGTAGTCATATCTGTATCCATTGGACACCGGGCCACGTCAGCATATGGGGTAACGAACGCGCTGACCGGCTTGTCAAGAACGTATAACGTATCGCACCCATTCAAATATGCATCCGACGCTGTGATTGCTATTCGCGGCTTGCAGTTAATACTAAAGAAGAATAGCCAACGTCACGTAATGAGAACAGAAACTTGAAACTAGCTTGGTACTGCGCTATCCAAAAACACATGCCTCATATCTCTTCGTTTCTTAAATTTGGGCTTAAGCCAAAGAGATCGTCACCAATAACAGATAAATAGCGGTTCACACGGAGACGAACAAAACGAAACACTTGTTGAAGTTAATATCCTCTTCGAAGTGTGGTTACTGTATAGATGATGACGTCCTCCATTTTCTTGTTTTGATTACTGTATAGATGAAGACGATGTCCTGCATTTTTTAAAAATAGGATTATGTAAAATACCTATATAAAAACCATACGGCGGAAACACTACAAGACGAACTCAAAATTGTTGAATATATCGAACTATCAAACCTGTAAACGCATTTTTAAGTTAATTACACTTTTAAGAGGGTCCTTAATACGTGGTATTTTATGAAAAAGCTGAACTTTGAATGACTCGATATTCATTGCAATCATCATGAGAAAAAAAAGAGGATGAAGTTAACTTTCAAGGCCAGGTCATGAGAGATGATGGCAGGCGAAAAGTCTTTATGTGAGACTATATGAATGTGTCTCGAAAATGTAGTTCTTGGTTTTCTAATGAATTTGTTTGTATATTCTTCGTGTTGATCAACATTACCTAGGACTGTACTAATTACTTTCTATAGCATTCATGCTTAGGTCATCTGCTTTTCTTCCGCTGTCGTTTTCTTGTTACAGCCAACGTAGTGATGTTTCAGCACATTGCCTAAGTTTAGTGCATCTGTATGTTGTGGTGCCTTTTTACAATCACATTTTCCTCTTTTTTATTTTTTTTCTTTGTTATCTCTCGACCGATTTTAAATAATTTTATTTCGCACTGTCTTGATATCGATTATGGATTTTGTATTGTGTCAATTTTGCAAACTCGTATTTCGAGCCATATGCTGGTTCCATCTGGTTAATACCAGTTACTACTGAATCTGTCTTTTCTGCCAGGTCACTGCGAATGAGTGAGAGTCTCATTTAGTACCTGGTGTAGTTACGTTACTAACTCTGTAGGCGTCCAGTGAGTTCTTCACTCTCCCACGATTTTTTTCGGAACGTATTTAAAGAATAGCCAAGGGGGAGGTTACCATGAGAAAAAGATTGAATAATCTACGAAAGGATAACGTTCTACGAGTCGGGACGTGGAATGTCAGAAGCTTGAACGTGATAGGGAAACTAGAAAATCTGAAAAGGGAAATGCAAAGGCTCAATCTAGATATAGTAGGGGTCAGTGAAGTGAAGTGGAAAGAAGACAAGGATTTCTGGTCAGATGAGTATCGGGTAATATCAACAGCAGCAGAAAATGGTATAACAGGTGTAGGATTCGCTATGAATAGGAAGGTAGGGCAGAGGGTGTGTTACTGTGAACAGTTCAGTGACCGGGTTGCTCTAATCAGAATCGACAGCAGACCAACACCGACAACGATAGTTCAGGTATACATGCCGACGTCGCAAGCTGAAGATGAACAGATAGAGAAAGTGTATGAGGATATTGAAAGGGTAATGCAGTATGTAAAGGGGGACGAAAATCTAATAGTCATGGGCGACTGGAATGCAGTTGTAGGGGAAGGAATAGAAGAAAAGGTTACAGGAGAATATGGGCTTGGGACAAGGAATGAAAGAGGAGAAAGACTAATTGAGTTCTGTAACAAGTTTCAGCTAGTAATAGCGAATACCCTGTTCAAAAATCACAAGAGGAGGAGGTATACTTGGAAAAGGCCGGGAGATACGGGAAGATTTCAATTAGATTACATCATGGTCAGACAGACGTTTCGAAATCAGATACTGGATTGTAAGGCGTACCCAGGAGCAGATATAGACTCAGATCACAATATAGTAGTGATGAAGAGTAGGCTGAAGTTGAAGACATTAGTCAGGAAGAATCAATACGCAAAGAAGTGGGATACGGAAGTACTAAGGAATGACGAGATACGTTTGAAGTTCTCTAACGCTATAGATACAGCAATAAGGAATAGCGCAGTAGGCAGTACAGTTGAAGAGGAATGTACATCTCTAAAAAGGGCCATCACAGAAGTTGGGAAGGAAAACATAGGTACAAAGAAGGTAGCTGCGAAGAAACCATGGGTAACAGAAGAAATACTTCAGTTGATTGATGAAAGGAGGAAGTACAAACATGTTCCGGGAAAATCAGGAATACAGAAATACAAGTCGCTGAGGAATGAAATAAATAGGAAGTGCAGGGAAGCTAAGACGAAATGGCTGCAGGAAAAATGTGAAGACATCGAAAAAGATATGATTGTCGGAAGGACACTCAGCATACAGGAAAGTCAAAACAACCTTTGGTGACATTAAAAGCAACGGTGGTAACATTAAGAGTGCAACGGGAATTCCACTGTCAAATGCAGAGGAGAGAGCAGATAGGTGGAAAGAATACATTGAAAGCCTCTATGAGGGTGACGATTTGTCTGATGTGATAGAAGAAGAAACAGGAGTCGATTTAGAAGAGATAGGGGATTCACTATTAGAATAGGAATTTAAAAGAGCTTTGGAGGACTTACGGTCAAATAAGGCAGAAGGGATAGATAACATTCCATCAGAATTTCTAAAATAATTGGGGGAAGTGGCAACAAAATGACTATTCACGTTGGTGTGTAGAATATATGAGTCTGGCGACATACCATCTGACTTTCGGAAAAGCATCATCCACACAATTCCGAAGACGGCAAGACCTGGCAAGTGCGAGAAGTATCGCACAATCAGCTTAACAGCTCATGCATCGAAGCTGCTTACAAGAATAATATACAGAAGAATGGAAAAGAAAATTGAGAATGCGCTAGGTGACGATCAGTTTGGCTTTAGGAAAAGTAAAGGGACGAGAGAGGCAATTCTGACGTTACGGCTAATAATGGAAGCAAGGCTAAAGAAAAATCAAGACACTTTCATAGGATTTGTCGACCTGGAAAAAGCGTTCGACAATATAAAATGGTGCAAGCCGTTCGAGATTCTGAAAAAAGTAGGGGTAAGCTATAGGGAGAGACGGGTCATATACAATATGTTCAACAACCAAGAGGGAATAATAAGAGTGGACGATCAAGAACGAAGTGCTCGTATTAAGAAGGGTGTAAGACAAGGCTGTAGCCTTTCGCCCCTACTCTTCAATCTGTACATCGAGGAAGCAATGATGGAAATAAAAGAAAGGTTCAGGAGTGAAATTAAAATACAAGGTGAAATGATATCAATGATACGATTCGCTGATGACATTGCTATCCTGAGTGAAAGTGAAGAAGAATTAAATGATCTGCTGAATGGAATGAACAGTCTAATGAGTACACAGTATGGTTTGAGAGTAAATCGGAGAAAGATGAAGGTAATGAGAAGTAGTAGAAATGAGAACAGCGAGAAACTTAACATCAGGATTCATGGTCACGAAGTCAATGAAGTTAAGAAATTCTGCTACCTAGGCAGTAAAATAACCAATGACGGACGGAGCAAGGAGGACATCAAAAGCAGACTCGCTATGGCAAAAAAGGCATTTCTGGCCAAGAGAAGTCTACTAATATCAAATACCGGCCTTAATTTGAGGAAGAAATTTCTGAGGATGTACGTCTGGAGTACAGCATTGTATGGTAGTGAAACATGGACTGTGGGAAAACCGGAACAGAAGAGAATCGAAGCATTTGAGATGCGGTGCTATAGACGAATGTTGAAAATTAGGTGGACTGATAAGGTAAGGAATGAGGAGGTTCTACACAGAATCGGAGAGGAAAGGAATATGTGGAAAACACTGATAACGAGAAGGGACAGGATGATAGGACATCTGCTAAGACATGAGGGAATGACTTCCATGGCACTAGAGGGAGCTGTAGAGGGCAAAAACTGTAGAGGAAGACAGAGATTGGAATACGTCAAGCAAATAATTGAGGACGTAGGTTGCAAGTGAGATGAAGAGGTTAGCACAGGAAAGGAATTCGTGGCGGGCCGCATCAAACCAGTCAGTAGACTGTTGACCAAGCATCGAGCGCGGGATGACCGACTGCTGAAAAGCTTCCCTATGCGCTGTCCAGTTCTTGGAGGTTCCTACGGCAGCGATAGGTACGAGACGGCAGCTTGTTGCTAGACTCCTAATACTGGGTTCTGAAATTCTGAAAGATGGGCTTTCGTGAGGTACTTGGCATCTGACTTCAAGCGTCTGTCAGTGCAAGCCTTTCAGTTTCTCCGTGACGCTCTTCCGCGTGTCAAACAAACCTGCTGTCATCATTCGTGCTGTCCTTCTTTGTATACGTCTAGTATCCCTTGTTACAGTCCTATCTGAGTTCCACACACTTGAGCAATATTATAGGACAGCTTGTGGGAGTGTTTTGTATGCTGTCTCTTTTGCAGATTGCATTTTGCCGGTATCCTACCAATGAATCGAAGTCTAACACCTGCTTTTTCTACGACTGAGCCTATTTAATCGTTCCAATTCAGATACCGACAAATTATTACACCCTGGTATTCAAGTTGATTGATTACAACAGTGACTCACTGGAAAAATAGTCATTACACTGCCCTGCAAAACTTAAGGACAGGTTGGATAAAATAACTTGACACTACCTACTATGTGGAAATGAATTAAATTGTGGGAGCATGTTGCCAAAAGTCTCCCAGTCGTTTACAGAAAATTGGACGTCACATGGCGTAAGGTCAATGTGACTACAGAGCGAAATGGGGCTGGCCCCGCAATACGAGGCTTGACAACGGTCAACTACAGCAGCAAATGAATGCTTCATTGTGCAGCAGGCAAGAAGGGACCCACATCAAACAACGGGCGCAATTGCAGCCACATCTAACATGATTGCAAGGCACGCAATCTTATGCTTCCCATTGACGCTGTTACTGCAGACGACCAGTACACTGTGTTCCGTTGATACTCACACATCGGCGGCGCCGTCTACGTTGGTGCCAAAAGCACAGGGACTGGAGCAACGAGGAGGAGGATCGCATGCTATTCTCGGATGAGAGCAGATTCAGTCTGAATAATGACCATGGAAAGTGGTTCAAATGGCTCTGAGCACTATGGGACTTAACAACTGAAGTCATCAGTCCCCTAGAACTTAGAACTACTTAAACCTAACTAACCTAAGGACATCACACACATCCATGCCCGAGGCAGGATTCAAACCTGCGACTGTATTGGTCACGCGGTTTCAGACTGAAGCACTAGAACCACTCGACCACCCTGGCCGGCAATGACCGTGGACTCCTCCTTGTATGGTGCAAGGTGGCGTGATCTGCTGACCTTCATTTCTTACATATTCCGACCTCACCATCGTATTCTGCGTATCAAGACGTTTCATTCAAGCCCAAACTGAATAGTGTAGTGTCAATTTTGCATCTTTCCATTTAATCGCTATGCAAATCTAATAAATAAATTGCAAGTGAGCACCGAGGTTAAAAGTTGAGGCTGGCGTACACAAATATTCAAGACACGTTGGCCACAGGAGTATTTGTTCGCCGGAGGCAACCAGCCAGCTGGGAAGTCCGTAGGAGGGTGGGTCGAGCGCTGGCCGGCCGACCGCCCAGGGACCAAAACAGTTTTTGTCAGAAAAAAGGGATAATGGCCTGCGTGTTCACCTTGGAAGCAAAACCCGCTGTATTGTTGGGAGAGCCCCAGCATATGCATTTTTTTGACGGACCTAGTGCGCAGTTTCAGAGTTCTTACAAGTGAACAGTAAACGCCTAATGCAATATTTCCGGATTGGTCGGCTTAGCCATTCTCCCGTTTGTAAGAGTAACGCTGATTTCTGAGCGGGAGGAGTGAGGGAAAGACAGCGGATGATATACCCTTTCGCTTTTTGCGTGGCGGGAAGTCGTCCCAGTGACGCTCTTGTAGCGGGAACATGTAGCGTGAGCGAGTGCGCACGTGCATGTACGCAGAGAGCGAGGAACAAAGTCTCTACTCAGTACTGCACTGAGAGAGCACCTCTGTCGCTAGTGAATCGGAGTGATACTCTGTACTGAGTCGCTCTTGATTAAGCGTTTCTTCACTGTGTTGGCCGTGACACTTAATGTGCGGTGTGAACACAGACAGAGTATTAGTTAGCACCTGCGAGCGAACATGAAGTGGCATTGTGGTGGTCTGGTTATCTGACTGGTGTACCATGCCAATAGTTAGACTAGGGGATGACAGGAGTCCTTGACTTCATCAAGGCGTAGTGAGAGTTCGACTGGCGAAGATAGAAAGAGATAGTTTTGTTATTTTTCAGCGGTGAACGACGCAGGCAGTGCACTACAGCATCGGCAAGCCCCATCTTTCCTCCATTAGAAATAACATACATCATTCACATCACTCCATTGCATTTCTCATGGGACAGCCTCGACCGTACTTAGTAAAATTGAATCGGATAATTATTCAAGTTGAGTAGTCGCGGCTCTCAGCCATTGTGCCGAGTAAATAACATTCTTAAAGAAAAGGGATAAAAAAAAGCATTCCCACACTTTGTATATAAATGTCATTAACAGGATTCATATTCAGAAAAGAACCCAGAAATTTGTGTATCAGTTTATAAATAAAAGTTTCATTTGATTTTTCTTAAATTTTGCAATAAATAATATTTTCCGTTCGTTTAATGTTTTTCTTACGCTAACTAGCAATGCTCCAGTACCCAAGTATCCCACTAGTTACGTAAGAAAATAGAAGATTTTTGTGTCTTTTCCTTACAGCGGACGACTCCAGAAGATATTTATTGCTGAAAGTTTTTCAGGCATTTCTTTTTGGTACGTTAGTCTGTCTGACTTCTGTAGTAGTGTGGGGTGGAAATTGCTTCTTGCAGGAGCCAAACGCTACTTGTCAGATCAATCCGTTGCGCAACTCGCCGACATAACACCCACACACTGACAATGGGAAGAGATGGGAACACGTAATGCTTGCAGAAACATTGTCGAACATGATCATTTTGGTAGTCCATATGTTATGGTCTGGGCAGGCACAATGTTGCATGGTCGTACTGACGTCAAAATCTTTCAGGAAACTATACTCAACTCTTTTTTTTTTACGATTAGATTAGGCCATTTCATTTTAATGGGTGACAGCGCGCGACCATATCTAACGGCACAGGTGGAGGTGCTCGTGGAACGAGAGGATATCTGGCGAATGGACTGGCCTTCCCTCAACCCCAACTTAAACCTCTTTGAGCACGTGTGCTCGGGAGACGTTACGTCCATATGCACCAACAACCATCCAGCAGCTGTAAATCGCCCTGGTGGAAGAATGGAACATCCAGCCATAAGAACTCCTTACGAACGTTGTGGCCAGGACAGGAGCACGTTTCAAGCAAGCATTGCTGCTCGTGGTGATCACATACTGTTAAGAACTATGCCTCGCTTTTTATAATGTCCAGGGGACCATCATAAATCGCTGTGACTTCAGTGTAATTATTGTCTTTGAATAAAAGTGTCATTTATGTTTGTCTCGTTGCGTATCTCTTTCATTTGCCTTCTTCTCTGCACTGCACTGCACTGTACTGTACTGTACCGCAATGTAGCGATTCTTTCCATGTATGGTCCAAGTTTCTTCGAGATCTATTGCTCGGCAGTGACACATAAGTTACTTTCGTGCTGAAGCTTTGCACGCCAGTGTAGGATGATACTTTTTCTTTTGCTATTGTTAAATGCTGAGATTTACATTTCTGGACGTTTAAGGGAAGTTGTCAATCTTTGCAACACTTTGAATTGTTGTCTGTGGAGCTATTCTACGACATACCTTCATTATAGACAACTGCACCATCTGCTTGTGGTTACTATTAATATCGGCTTGTTGGTAACTAACTTACAACATGAACAACGGTAGTCACGAAACACTGGCCTGCCCACTGCCTTGAGCCACGTCTGATGTCAGCAACAACACCCACAGCTGTATTAAGGTACATTTAGTACGTCACCGGTGTTTAACGATACTGTGTAAACAGGAGACCTTTCTGGGACATGCATGCAGCCACATGAGAGGTCACAACGATCATTTCGTTCAGCCTTACAAAGAAAGAAGCAACGACCTTGCCGCAGTGGATACACCGGTTCCTGTCAGATCATCGAATTTAAGCGCTGTCGGGCGTGGCCGGCACTTGGATGGGTGACCATGCGGGCCACCATGCATTATTGCCATTTTTCGGGGTGCACCCAGCCTCGTCATGCCAATTGAGGAACTACTCGGCCGAACAGCAGCGGCTCCGGTCACAGAAAACCATCACAACGACTGCGAGAACAGTGTGCTGACCACACGCCCCTCCTATCCGCATCCTCAGATGAGGATGACACGGCGGTCGGATGGTCTCGATGGGCCACTTGTGGCCTCAAGGCGGAGTGCTTACAGAGAAAGGGATACGAAATATTTAAGTAACTCAAAATCCAAGTGCAGATACGGACTGGAAGAGAGATACAAAACAAACGACTGTGATCACAGGTGCATTCCATAAATGACCTGTTACATCTGATAGACAAATTTTACCCTTAAGAGTATTTTTTGCAGAAATTACGAAGGGACCCACGTACTCTCAGGAGAAAAAAACACCACCGGATTAGAAGGTCCACATAATTATCAGTTTTCTGGAAGCCGAATTGGTAAGGTAGTCCCCCGCGGCGGGTCTGTTGAAAAAGTGGTCTTTAGCCTTGTTTCGCAGACACACTTCGTTGCTTTTCGTGGGAGTGCTGATTTGGCAGCTCCCCGGGATGTCTAACTTAAAGTGTCAGGGGCTGCCCTGCCTCCCCGTCTGAACAGAAGCAGCAGCGACAGCGCCTCCTCCCTAGTCATCTTTGGCATTGCCGCTATAGAACAGTCTCTTTCTGAAGTAGTCACACTATCACTGGCATTTAAGTCCACCGCCGCCTCAGTTACACAATATTCTAGATTTCATTACTTTGAAGCCAGACGTGTGTAATAAATATACGATAAGGATCCGTGTGCATATTAAGAAGAGGCACGCCACGATCAAGGTCGCAGTGACACCACGTGCTTATTTCCGGATCTGCGGACGTTGTAGCGACTGTTCTTCAGTGTGCCCGCGTTCTCGTTTTCCCGTGTCAGTCTCTCTCTCGTGGCTTATTAGTTCTGTGTGTGTGTGTGTGTGTGTGTGTGTGTGTGTGTGTGTGTCCTTGCTTGGTTCTCTCTTAATATCTCGAGTATTTTTCCCGAAAGGCTGGAAGAACCCTCACTATTATTTCATTCGGTCATTATTTCATTCTGTCATTTATGTTTTCTTTTTCTGTGGTTAGCTAGCCTGTGTGTAGATTCATGGCTCTTCCCACGTTGTGAGTGCTGTCTCGCTTTTTCCGTTGCGAACAAATCGAGGATAGGATCAGTGTCCGGAAACGTCATACAACAACGCTACAGAGTGTCGAAGCTGTAGGCGCCGGCGCCTGCAACAATGCCACCCCTTCGTCAGCAAACGTGACCTTGTAAGCTCCAACGTCTCGCAATGTTGTTTGTTATTAGCAATCGCGACTGATTGCCACGATCTCCAGTGGAGAAGATGGAGCTTCTGCTGCATCGGTGGAAGACGGTTTCGGCCACGGGTTTCCATCCACCATTTATTTTTCTCCTGGAGCCCTCTAAAATCTCCATGGAATTTCGATATACAGGAGAAAAATAAACTGCAGATGGAAAGCAGTGTCTGAAATCGTCATCCAACAAGGCCAACAGAGCACCGCATTCGTAGGAGACAAGGCCTTTGTACGCAGTGGCTAGTTCCATCTTGTTCACTGGCGATCGCGGTAATCATTCGCGACCACTGCATAACAAACCGTTGGATGACATTTCCGGACTCGGGTTCCTGTCCCCGATTTCTTACTGAAGACACCCTCTACAATCACTCGAAGGTTGTCGCAACATTTCTGGGACACACTTTATAAAGTTTAATTAGATTTCAGCGTCTCAGTTGCTTCTGTACCACTTCCCCCTGTTAATAAATAATTTAATCAGTCCTTACCAGATAAAACACCTACATTCGTTTATTTGATCCGATGCTGACTGTCAAGGCGACAGGCAGCATTGCAGTTTAAATACTGATTTATCTGCAAAATTGCAAGAAGGAGTGATCGAGTTGCAGATAAGTTTCTAATCAATTACACCACACCTTCTCATTTAGTTACTCTCGTCACAGAGAGTGTTGAATCAACTATATAATTTCCCTCAAGGCTTCACCGGCCTGGATCTTCTTAATTATTTATTTCTTCAGGCGCTACAACCTATCATAACATAATAATTTAATTCAGCTATAGTTGTTCTTCATTAACATATATCAGCTGCAGAGCTGAAGATTACTTATTCATCTGTCTGTCTCCATCCAAGGCAACATACTGCATCTTCCCTACCAAAAAATGCTCAGTCAAATCAGAAATTTCATTTGGTGCTCCATGTATTCGTACGTTCATTAAGAGGCATAGCTGTGCTACCGAGTCAAATGTTTAACGGAACTCAAGAAATGCTGCATCTATTTGACTGCCTTGATCCCTGGCTTTCATATGTCATATGAGAAAAGCATGTGTTTTCGAAAGACATCCCGGTTTGGATGGTAATGTTCATTCTGTTTGAGGTACCTCAGAAAGTTCTGTTGAATCCTCGTTAGCCCCTCTGTAGAGCTGTACTATGGGAAGCAAGTAAAGGATGTCGGTTGGTGGCCAGTATCAAATGGTTCAAATGGCTCTGAGCACTATGGGACTTAACTTCTATGGTCATCAGTCGCCTAGAACTTAGAACTACTTAAACCTAACTAACCTAAGGACATCACACACATTCATGCCCGAGGCAGGATTCCAACCTGCGACCGTAGCAGCGGCGCGGTTCCGGACTGAGCGCCTAGAACCGCTCGGCCACCGCAGCCGGCGTTGGCCAGTATCCTCGTTCTATACGACAACTGCACGCAGTTTGTGAGGTAACGGGCGAGTTGTGGCGCCCTGAAAATTTTCTTAGTTCGGAGTAGGCGTGGCCGCACGGGCCGCTCGGCAAGCCGGGGCTCGTCAGCAACCTCGTGGTGCAGAACATTAGCCGGAGCAGGAGGGGTAGCCCCAGTGCGTGGTCCAGGCCGACCGTGTGGCTGGGAATTCCTTGTTGACGCTGTGTCGAGGGTTGGGCTTTGTGTCGATGAAGGAGATTTGTATGCTGGGAGTGCCAAAGATGGTAGACTTTGTGAAACCTTAATGGCAGATATTTCACAGTTCATGTAGAAATTAATGATAGCTGGAGGAATCATGATACCTTAAAAAGGAACATGTACACTACCATTATTTGCACGACGATTCTGATGGTGTAATCAGATTTTCAATAGCTTTATTAGTTTAAAGTTTAGTATCTGACTAAATTATACAACTAACACCTACCAATGAATTTCAAAAACCTAAACGGTTCAGCCGATTTTGTCGATCGAAGTGTCTTTGCAAAGCTATTAGTGTAAACCTAAATTGGTATGAATTACAGGCATGTAACTTTGAATAGAGCATGAGTTATTGGAGGTCAAAGTGGCCATTACTATTGATCGCTTCAGGCCATAAGTACTCCACAGTTACATGAAAAAATGGAAGCAGCGTGCTTAAAATATATTTATTCATCTATGTCTTTGTTTATATCCACTGTTCATGAATAAATTGGACAAATATTCACTGTGTTATAGAAAGCACACAGACATTACGCTACTGGCCTACTTTTGTTTCTATTCCTTTGATATGTTTATTTGATTTGTTTATTTATTTGATAATGTGTCTTAGAGCGTGTTTATGGTCTAGCCGTAGGAATATTTATTTAATTTCAAGTTATTTAAATGTAAATCCAGTATTTCTTATGTGTTTCAATACGTTTGTGAATGTGCATTGGGTTGGAGACATGGCGGGAGCGCTTTAGCCAATTACAGCGCTCGTTACTACGGTAGGCGATTACCAAAGTCAGTGGAGAGACTGTATGGAAGTGGAGGAGGAGCATCGGGTCGCACAGGACACGCGGGAAGTGCTGGACGGGAAGGCGCGACAGACGGTCGCGGGAAATACTTGGAGAGTGTTGGGCAGTTTGCACGTGGTCACGGGAGATATTTCGTAGTGCAACTTGTGCACTTATGAGATTTCTGTGGCTTCTGCGTTATGCGTTTAGAAGTGAATATCTCGTGAGCTATGTAACTGTTCATAACTAATTACGTGAAGTAGGAATCTATTGTTTCCCTGTTGTTCAACTTATATTTTATTTAATTGCTGGACCATCGACACCAATAACTATTTTGTAGTAATAAACGGCACTCTTAAAGGTACTTTTGCAATCGTACTCATCATTTAAATTCGCTAAAGACAGTACCAGCAGATTTTATTTAATTGCAATCTTTCATTCATAAATTTCTATGTTACATTCAAAATTCGCAATTGCTGTGTTACAGGAACCTTCGACCATTCTTTTCATGTGTATATTCATATTGTATACTGTAGACTCAGCAGTATTTGACTTGTAATGTGGCAACTACGTATCCCAGCCTCTAGACAACGAAACCAGCCATACTTGTAATATTTCAACTGTGAGTCTGAGCGTACGTAGTTGAGGACCACCACAAAATTTTTTTTTTTTTGAAAGCCCGCATGTTCTTTATTCATAAGTAAAGAGCTATTTAAGCTTCCATGTGATGTGGTACAAGCCCTCTTCTGTATAGTCCACACAGTCTCAATGCCATTGAAGTGCAAGTCTGCTATGTGCTACATGCTGCCTGTCCCTGTGCTAGAGGCTCAGAATACAGCTTCGACTGGGTGCCACACTGGAACTCACTAGGTGCAACAAACTTGAACTAACCCGAACCAAAAGGCCCTCGGGTCCTCGGCGGCTATCTCAAATACCGGCAGCCAAGAGGGCGTTGGCGGCACGTTTCCAGTGAGTTTGTCGCTGGCCTTTCCCGATCTTTTTGTGACCTCTGTGATGCACGGGAGCTGGCGCCAGCGTACGTCATCACAAGTTCTATGTCTTCCTATAACCAGTAAGGTTGATAGGTGATTCAATTAGTATAATCGATTTAGGATGTTTCAGACGTGGTTTAGGGTCTTAAGAAGCAAATATAAGTTTATTCAGAAATAATAATCCGTAGTGATTTCGGTTGTGAGCAACATAACATCAGATTTTCAGTGAGACAGTGATTTTATGTCTATAAATCTATCACGTACGAACTGCCAGCCAT